>NC_084731.1:49535681-49630681 GCF_033978785.1 Entelurus aequoreus | reverse complement strand
TTGAGATGCATGCTGGAATGGCGCTTTTGTTAAGCTCCAGCAGCTTCGAGAAGGAGTATTTCAGCATAGTGGCAGCAAGCGGAGGGAAAATGTTTGTCCGGGATCCGACGTTAGCAGCCGGGAGTCCAAGGCTAGGCTGCCCGGATTTAAACCACACAGCAACAGGTAGTCAGGCTGTATGTGCAGTCCAGTCGATGGGCCACCACCGCCAGACAGCGGCAAGAGAAGGTGGGAAAGACACGCCGACCACGCCGACAAGTTCTCTCAGCGAGGGACAGGTGGTAGCACGATAGCAGGTAGAATGGTTTTGGAGCTGTATAGCTTTTTTTTTTTTAAAGTGCTCAAAGTCACAGCAGTAGGCTGAAAAGACAAAAAACTAAGCGAGACAAACACTGAAACTAAAACGTTTAAGGCTAAAATATTAGAGCTGAAGTTCACAGATTCAGTGACGGAGAAGCGGCGACAGCAGCGCCTGCGTCCTCTCACGTCCAAGTCCAAAAAAGTTTTAAACTTATATACTGTATATATATATATATATACATATATATATACATATATATATATATACATACATATATATATATATATATATATATATATATATATATATATATATATATATATATATATATATATATATATATATATATATATATATGTGTGTATATATATATCGGGCGGAAGGCGGGGTACACCCTGGACAAGTCGCCACCTCATCACAGGGCCAACACAGATAGACAGACAACATTCACACTCACATTCACACACTAGGGCCAATCTAGTGTTGCCAATCAACCTATCCCCAGGTGCATGTCTTTGGAGGTGGGAGGAAGCCGGAGTACCCGGAGGGAACCCACGCAGTCACGGGGAGAACATGCAAACTCCACACAGAAAGATCCCGAGCCCGGGATTGAACTCAGGACTACTCAGGACCTTCGTTTTGTGAGGCAGACGCACTAACCCCTCCCCCACCGTGCTGCCCTATATATATATATATATATATATATATATATATATATATATATATATATATATTGGGTACTGATTAATGCGAAGGGCTACCAGTTAGATACACACTTAAATAAATTGCCAGAAATAGTCAATTTGCTCAATTTAGCTTTAACTCTGTTATTATTAATAATTAATGATATTTATCTTTGTGGAAACACTGATCGTCTTAATGATTTCTCACAATAAATATATATAGAAACAGATAAATATCAATATGCAACACTTTATTTTTATATTTTCTCTAAGTGCACATTTTTCAAATTGAACATTTTCAAATGATCACTTCTAAGACAGTCTTGTGAAATCACAATATCCCATTTTAACTAGCTAGCCACTAACATTTTTTAACAAATCATGAATTACTTTGCACCATGTTTGTACAAATAATAACTCGTGTAAAATACAAAAGTAAACTCTCAAATTTTTAAATCATGTCACACTTTGAACTGAACACCAAATCTGTTATGTTTCTTTGTCAGTTAGTGGGAAGCCTGGCATTGCATGCTGTTAACTAGTGTGTTGTACTCTGGTGTGTAACTTGACACTGCAACTCTGAGTGAGTCTTGCAGATGTGCATCAGTGAGGCGTGTTCTGTGTTTGTTCTTGATGAAGTTCATGTCAGAAAAGGCTGATTCACAAAGATAAGATTTTTCCTCATTGTTTGCGGAACCTTCTTAAAGGCCTACTGAAACCCACTACTACCGACCACGCAGTCTGATAGTTTATATATCAATGATGAAATCTTAACATTATAACACATGCCAATACGGCCGGGTTAACTTATAAAGTGACATTTTAAATTTGCCGCTAAACTTCCGGTTCGAAACGCCTCTGAGGATGGCGTATGCGCGTGACGTAGCCCGGGGAACAGAGGTATGCCTTCCCCATTGAATATAATACAAAAAAGCTGTTTTCATTTCATAATTCCACAGTATTCTGGACATCTGTGTTTGTGAATCTGTTGCAATTATGTTCATTGCACTATGGAGAAAGAAGCTGAGCAAGCAAAGAAGAAAGTTGTCGGTGCGAAACGGACGTATTTTTCGAACGAAGTCAGCAACAACAGTACACAGCCGGCGCGTCTTTGTTTACATTCCCGAAAGATGCAGTCAAGATGGAAGAACTCGGATAACAGAGACTCTAACCAGGAGGACTTTTGACTTCGATACACAGACGCCTGTAGAGAACTGGGACAACACAGACTCTTACCAGGATTACTTTGATTTGGATGACAAAGACGCAGACGTGCTACCGTGAGTATGCAGCTTTGGCTTCTAAACATTTGATCGCTTGACCGTATGTGCGCAACTTTTTTTTTGCGTATGTACGTAACTTTTTTAAAATATATAAGCTTTATGAACTTTGGGTTAGGTGAACGGTCTTTTGGGCTGAGTGATTGTGTGTGTTGATCAGGTGTTTGAATTGTATTGGCGTGTTCTATGGAGCTAGGAGCTAGCATAGGAGCTAGGAGTTAGCATAACAAAGACGTAGGTGTTTTTATGCAGGATTAATTTGTGTCATATTAAATATAAGCCTGGTTGTGTTGTGGCTAATAGAGTAAATATATGTCTTGTGTTTATTTACTGTTTTAGTCATTCCCAGCTGAATACCAGGTACCGTGAGTATGCAGCCTTGGCTGCTAAACATTTGATAGCTTGACCGTATGTGCGCGTCACGTACGTAACTTTTTAAAAATATATAAGCTTTATGAACATTGGGTTAGGTGAACTGTCTTTTGGGCTGAGTGATTGTGTGTGTTGATCAGGTGTTTGAATTGTATTGGCGTGTTCTATGGAGCTAGGAGCTAGCAGAGGAGCTAGGAGCTAGCATAACAAAGACGTAGGTGTTTTTATGCAGGATTAATTTGTGGCATATTAAATATAAGCCTGGTTGTGTTGTGGCTAATAGAGTATATATATGTCTTGTGTGTATATACTGTTGTAGTCATTCCCAGCTGAATATCAGGTACCGTGAGTATGCAGCCTTGGCTGCTAAACATTTGATAGCTTGACCGTATGTGCGTGTCACGTACGTAACTTTTTAAAAATATATAAGCTTTATGAACCTTGGGTTAGGTGAACGGTCTTTTGGGCTGAGTGATTGTGTGTTGATCAGGTGTTTGAATTGTATTGGCGTGTTCTATGGAGCTAGGAGCTAGCAGAGGAGCTAGGAGCTAGCATAACAAACACGTAGGTGTTTTTATGCAGGATTAATTTGTGGCATATTAAATATAAGCCTGGTTGTGTTGTGGCTAATAGAGTATATATATATGTCTTGTGTTTATTTACTGTTGTAGTCATTCCCAGCTGAATATCAGGTACCGTGAGTATGCAGCCTTGGCTGCTAAACATTTGATAGCTTGACCGTATGTGCGCGTCACGTACGTAACTTTTTAAAAATATATAAGCTTTATGAACCTTGGGTTAGGTGAACGGTCTTTTGGGCTGAGTGATTGTGTGTGTTGGTCAGGGGTTTGAATTGTATTGGCGCGTTCTATGGAGCTAGGAGCTAGCAGAGGAGCTAGGAGCTAGCATAACAAACACGTAGGTGTTTTTATGCAGGATTAATTTGTGGCATATTAAATATAAGCCTGGTTGTGTTGTGGCTAATAGAGTATATATATGTCTTGTGTTTATTTACTGTTGTAGTCATTCCCAGCTGAATATCAGGTCACCCCCGGCTCTCACAGCATCTTCCCTATCTGAATAGCTTCAACTCCCCACTAGTCCTTCACTTGCACTTTACTCATCCACAAATCTTTCATCCTCGCTCAAATTAATGGGGAAATTGTCGCTTTCTCGGTCCGAATCTCTCTCACTTCATGCGGCCATCATTGTAAACAATAGGGAACTTTGCGTATATGTTCAATTGACTACGTCACGCTACTTCCGGTAGGGGCAAGCCTTTTTTTATCAGATACCAAAAGTTGCGATCTTTATCGTCGTTGTTCTATACTAAATCCTTTCAGCAAAAATATGGCAATATCGCGAAATGATCAAGTATGACACATAGAATAGATCTGCTATCCCCGTTTGAATTTTAAAAATTCATTTCAGTAGGCCTTTAATCTTTTGGACATATTTTCACAGCAATCTGGCCTTAAGCTTAATTATGATAAATGTAAAATGTTAAGGATCGGAAATCTAAAGGGAACGTCCTTTCGAATGGAATGCAAAGTGCCTGTTTTGTGGACAGATGGACCAGTTAACATACTTGGTGTTGTTGTCCCAGAAAATCTGGAAGATCTAGGCTCAGTAAATTATGATAATCGACTAAGAAAGCTGGACAAAATTATGCAATTATGGAAAGGGAAATCCCTAACCTTGTATGGTAAATGTCTATTGCCAACTCGTTAATTATTCCTCAATTTATGTATTTGTTTTTGTCATTACCAGCTCCATCACAAAACTTTTTTAAGATTTATGAGCGGAGGGTCTTCGATTTTGTCTGGAACGGCAAACCAGAAAAGATTAAAAGAAAGGTTTTGTACAAAGAGTATGAATATGGGGGCCTGAAACTTCTCAACCTGGAAGCTATGTGTCGGTCTTTAAAAGCATCAATTGTTCCAAAGATGTATTTAAACATTGAGTGGTACACAAATGTCCTGTTGGACAAAAAACATGTACTGTATCAAAATAAATTGTATCCTTTTTTACAAGTGATCCCCTCCCAGAGAGTCTGCTGGGAAACATGGCGGGGTTCATAAAGGAAACAATCCACTTGACTTATTTATGTTAATGTACATGAGTGTTGTGGACAAGCATGCCCCTTTGAAGAAGTTTTCTGTCAAAACTAAGTCTGCCCCATGGATTGATAATGGACTTAGAGGTTTAATGACAGAAAGAGACATGGCTAAAAAAGCCTCCGTCAACTCTGGTTTAATTGATGACAGGCATAAGTACTGTTCCTTAAGAAACCAGGTCACAAAGTTAAACAAACTGAAAAAAAGGGAATATTACAAACAGAGGTTATATGATGTGAGATATGATAGCAAAAACTTATGGAATGTTTTGAATGAAATCATGGGTAGAAAGAACAATGTCTGTACACCTTTTGTGGAATCAAATGGGTTGGTACTCACTAAGCCATGTGACATTGCCAATCATTTTAATAACTATTATGTTGACAAGGTATCTCAATTAAGGCATGGTATGCATATATCCAATAACAACAAATCAGCTGACCTCATTAGGAATATTATAATAGATAATAAGGACTGTGAATTCAATTTTCATCAGGTTGAAGTCAGTGAGGTTGAGAGGTTACTACACTCTCTTCCTGACAACAAAGTAGCTGGTGTAGACAACCTGGATAGTAAATTACTGAAAATGACTGCTGGTATCATATCAGTGCCTGTTTGTCATATTTTTAATAAATGTTTACAAGTGGGCCTGTGTCCAAAGATATGGAAGGTGGCTAAGGTTACTCCTCTACATAAGGATACCAAATTGGCTTTCAATGAGGGCAATTCTAGACCAATAAGCATCGTACCTGGGTTATGTAAAATACTGGAGAAATGTGTGTATGCACAAATTCAAGCTTACTTTCAATCAAATGGGCTAGCAACTGATTCTCAACATGCATATAGAACGGGCCACTCTACGTCCACGGCTCTTATACAAATGACGGACGATTGGCTTAATGCTATAGATAATTCTATGTTGGTTGGAGCTGTGCTGTTAGATTTTAGTGCTGCATTTGACATGATTGACCACTCTCTTTTAATTGAGAAACTTAAATGTTATGGTTTTAATACTTCAAGTTTAATGTGGATACAGAGTTATTTGTCCTCAAGATCACAACAGGTGTATCTTAATGGCAGCTTGTCTAATAGCAGAAGTTTGGATTGTGGTGTTCCACAGGGAAGTTGCCTAGGACCTTTACTTTTTTCTATATTCACCAATGATTTACCTTGGGCTACCGGGCGTGCAAGATTGGTTCTTTATGCTGATGATGCAACCTTATATCATGCTGCACCATCATGCAGTGTACTTAATGTAGTATTGAGTGAGGAACTAAAAGCTGTGCATGACTGGACAGTATGTAACAGACTTGTCCTTAACACCTCAAAAACAAAAAGTATTATATTGGGGACTAGGCAAGGGTTATCTTGTGACCCAAAGTTGGATTTGAGGCTAGGTATTTCAACAGTTCAACAGGTCAGAAGTGCCAAGCTCCTTGGAGTGATGCTGGACTGCACTCTATCCTGGTCAAATCATATCAGTGATATAGTTACAAAGATGGGAAGGGCTGTTGGTATTTCCAGGAAATGTGCTGGTTTTGCTGATCCACCTCTTCTTTGTCAAATTGTTAAGAGTTTAGTCTTGTGTCATATTGACTATTGTTCTACAGTCTGGGCGTCTGCTGCAAGTGGTGAGATCAGTAAGCTCCAGATTGTCCAGAATAGGGCAGCAAGGCTGGTTCTTGGTTGTTCACTAAGAACCAATGTGAACCAAATGCATGCTTCTCTTTCCTGGCTAACAGTGCAGAACAGGTTGTTGGCTAATACTCTTATATTGTTCAAATCAGTAACCGGTAGTAAAACTCCTGCTTTTCTCATGGCCCAAATAGTTCACAGTAGCACTATACATAATCACAATACCAGGGCATCCAGTGAGGGGCATTTTGTACTCCCTCGTCCCAGGAAGAATGCTTTGCGGAAATCTTTTATTTATAGATCTTTATCGCTCTGGAATAACCTGCCTCGAATTCTCACCAGCATTGAAAGTAAACAGGTTTTTAAAAAGAGAGTAATATTTTATCTGAGTTTTTAAATTAGTTTGCTCATTGATGATTTGTTTGTTATATTTATATGGTAATTATTATTCTGTGACTGTAAATTGTTTGCTTGTTTTTTTATTGATGCTTTTATTTTTTTTCTGTATTGTGTAGTTATAATTATATGCTTTTACTTGTAATTGTATTGAATTGTGGACCCCAGGAAGACTAGTGGGTTGTTGAGGCAACCAGCTAATGGGGATCCTTAATAAAAAAATCAAAAAAAAAATCAAAAAATCACTCATAGTGGTGTTTTCAATTTTATGTGCCAGAAAAAAGAGACGATATTTTGCAGTAGTTAATATGGATGAACTCTAATATTGTAATAGATGGAAAGCCTTTCTTTTGGAAAAATATGTTTGAAAGAGGAATCATTTTTGTCAATGATATTATCAATGAGAATGGTAAAATTATGAAGTATGATGAATTTAGAGCTATGTATGGTGATGCTTGCTCAAGCTTTTCATTTTATCAACTAACTAGAGTAATTGGGAAAAGATGGAAACAAATAATTAATTATGGAACTACTAAATTATTAGTTTGTAAACCTCTAATAAGAAATTCTAGTTGGCAAAAAGGAACTAAAATAAATAGAAAAATATATAATTTTTATTTAATAAAGAAATCTTTGAAGGCTGCCTCATACAACACAAATGGAAAATGGGAGGACTTTTTTGACTGCCCGTTGCCATGGGATGCCATATTCAAACTAATCTATAAAACCACTATCGATGTGCAAAATCGTTATTTTCAAATTAAAATTATTAATAACTTCTTACCCACAGGGAAAATGTTAAAATTATGGAATATGACAGAGTCAGATGATTGCCAATTTTGTTGTCAGGAGCCTGAATCCACCCTGCATTTGTTTTGGTATTGTCATATTGTGTCTTTGTTTTGGGTGGAAGTTGAAAAAATGTGTTTAAGGATTGGTTTGTTTATGAAGCTTAATGTGGTTTCTGTTATTTTAGGAGAGTTCATTGACAATCATGATTTAGTCAATTTAATTATAGTACTCGGTAAAATGTTTATTTTTAAGGCCAAAAACAGATATTCACTTAGTATTACTTTCTTTAAAACATTTATTCAGTATTTTCTAACTTTAGAAAGTTACATGGTTGAAAACGATAATGATGCCAAAAAACATTTAAAAAAAGATGAGAAGTCCTCAAAGGCTTATTTTGAAAGTATAATTATGTTTATAGATATGATATCTGTTGTGTTCCCTAATTTGAGTGACCTGAACATAATCTGGACTGTACATAAATGCTTATTTTGAAAATGTAATTTTGTTTATAAATTATATGCAATCTGTTGTGTTCCCTAATTTTTTTCTGTGTACATGAATGAAGGTGTGTGTTGCTGAGTCCGACTTGGACATTATCTGGACTGGGCGTGGTTTAAAAAACCCTTTAAACAAATCTAATTTCATTGACAACTTGGTCTGTTGAAGATAAGGCCCTTTTTTAAAAAATAAAATAAAATAAGATAAATAAAAAACATTTTCTTGGATAAAAAAGAAAGTAAAACAATATAAAAATAATTACATAAAAAATAGTAATTAATGAAAATGTTAGTGGACCAGCAGCCTATACAATCATGTGTGCTTCAGGGACTGTGTCCCTTGCAGATGTGTTGTCTATGTTGTGGGAACCAGAATATTGGTAGCAGAAAGAAATAACCCCTTTTGTGTGAGTGGGTGTGGATGAGTGTGCATGGGGAGGTTGTTTGGGTTGATGCACTGATTGAAAGTGTATCTTGTGTTTTTTCTATGTAGATTTAATTTTAAAAAATACAATAAAAATAAAAAATAATACTTTTTTTTTTTTTTTTTTTTTTTTTTTTTATTATTTTTTTTAGAACAGGCCCGCGGGCGACTCATCTGGTCCTTACGGGCGACCTGGTGACCCCTGGTGCAGACAATTGTTCGTAAGTATAAAGTGCATAGCAGTTTTGTCACTGCCACGATCAGGAAGAAAATGCAAGCTATAACCTGCTAATGAGAGAAAATTGGTCACGATGATCAAAAGTCAACCGAGAACCGCCAAAAAGCAGGTCTGCAATGAATTGGAAGCTGCTGGAACACAGGTGTCAGTGTCCACAGTCAAGCGTGTTTTGCATCGTCATGGACTGAGAGGCTACCATGCAAGAAGGAAGCCCTTGCTCCAGAAGCGACACCTTAAGGCTTGTCTAAAGTTTGCTGCTAATCACATGGACAAAGATAAGACCTTCTGGAGGAAAGTTCTGTGGTCAGATGAAACAAAAATTGAGCTGTTTGGCCACAATACTCAGCAATATGTTTGGAGGAGAAAAGGTGAGGCCTTTAATCCCAGGAACACCATGAATACCGCCAAGCATTGTGGTGGTAGTATTATGCCTTGGGCCTGTTTTGCTGCCAATGGAACTGGTGCTTTACAGAGAGAAAATGGGACAATGAAAAAGGAGGATTACTTCCAAATTCTTCAGGACAACCTAAAATCATGAGCCTGGAGGTTGGGTCTTGGGCGCAGTTGGGTGTTCCAACAGGACAATGACCCCAAACACACGTCAAAAGTAGTAAAGGAATGGCTATATCAGGCTAGAATTAAGGTTTTAGAATGGCCTTCCCAAAGTCCTGACTTAAACCCAATTGAGAACATGTGGACAAGGCTGAAGAAACAAGTCCATGTCAGAAAACCAACAAATTTAGAAGAACTTCACCAATTTTGTCAAGAGTGGTCTAAAATTCAACCAGAAGCTTGTGCATGGCTACCAAAAGCGCCTTATTGCAGTGAAACTTGCCAAGGGACATATACCAAATATTAACATTGCTGTATGTATACTTTTGACCCAGCAGATTTGGTCACATTTTCAGTAGACCCATAATAAATTCATAAAAGAACCAAACTTCATGAATAATTTTTTGTGACATACAAATATGTGCTCCAATCACTCTATCACAAAAAATAAGAGTTGTAGAAATTATTGGAAACTCAAGACAGCCATGACATTATGTTCTTTACAAGTGTATGTAAACTTTTGACCACGACTGTATACACATATACATATATACACAAACACATATACACACATACATACATACATATATATATATATATATATATATATATATATATATATATATATATATATATATATATATATATATATATATATATATATATATATATATATATATATATGTATATATATATGTATATATATATACATACATACATACATACATACATACATACATACATACATATATATATATATGTATATATATATATATATATATATATATATATATATATATATATATATATATATATATGTATATATATATATATATATATATATATATATATATATATATATATATATATATATATATATATATACACACACACACACACACAGGTGTGTGCGTGTATATATATATATATATATATATATATATATATATATATATATATATATATACATATACATATATATATATATACATATATATATATACATATATATATATACATACATACATATACATACATATATATATATATATATATATATATATATATATATATATATATATATATATATATATATATATATATATATATATATACATATATGTATATACATATATATACACACACATATATATATATACAAACACATATTGCTACAATTCCTTTTTCAAGTGTGCTGTGAATTTTAACCCATTTTGATGACAACAAACTAGGAGCATCTTTGTACTAAATATCAGCTTTCACTGTAATGTTTTGTTTATAAGTCAGACAAATTGTATCTGGGAACATTTAATCGTTGATGAAGTGTTTGCATTTGCGAATAATAATAATAATAAAGGTACGTTATTTACGTGTTTGGTCTCGATTCGTTTTCGAATCACTTTAATTATCAAAGACGACGGTTTAACTAGTACCACATGATTGTGTTTGCTAACAAATGTAAAATTAGTAATACTTTAATAATATTGTGTGTAGTTTTTAACATAAGTGTTACCGAACATGTTGTCATTGACTGAACAGTTAGTCAGTAGGTTAGCCAGTTGCTGGCAAAACATGTACGTAAAAATCCGGCATGCAACTTACTTTCAAACATGTGATGGTTGGTGGTGGATCAGATTCCATTTTAAAATCCATGCTGGATAAGCCGAGCGGTTCTTTAGGCGTTACTAAACTTTCTTGCGGTTTGACAAACTAAAGTCCCGCTCACACAGCCAGAGAGTGACGTCATATGACGACTTCCGCTCGTAACGTCATCAGCCCCGTAATTCGTGTGTCTATGCTTTTTATCTATAACGTTTTCTAAACTTATCGCAGGCAATAAAAGAGCAAACGTTTTTTGTTTTTTTTTTGCTACTCGAAAAGTATATTTGCGTCAGCAACGGAGAGGTATTATTTAACTATACGTTTATTATTGTGGTTGCACTTTATGTGACGCCTCTTTTTTAATACTTAACGACTTCAAATGAGATGAGCAAAATATTATAAATACTCCCATCCCCCAGTACGAGGCAATCTGTCATACTAAAATGGCCACAACTCACCAGTCAATCACAGCTGGGCACAAATAGCCAAAAACACTCATATTCATTTAAAAAAAAATGTTTAAATATATGTTCATGCAAACAGAGAAATCCCAATGAAGCCAAACATATGAGTTCAATGTATCTCAACATGTTTTTTAACACATTTCTTAAAAGAAAGGGATTTTTAGTAGTATTGTAGCCGAGTGTCCTGGGTTCGCCTATACAATGTACTTATATAATAAAATAATAAACGGGAGACATAAGAGCAGGTTCGGTAGCCACCGCCTCTTTAATCTTATTCTTCACACACCTCCTTCCACAACAACACACACCCTACGTCACAGCCCTACGGCAACTCTGGAGGGATAAAACTCCTCCTCCTTACCTAACACACTCAGGTAACTTGGAACATCCTGAACAGTTTGTTACATACGTCCCCCCCTCAATTAGAAACGTCCCCGTTTCGACACAAACAAAATAGGTAACAACCAAAGGGGAAATTGAGCAGAGAAAATAAAAAAAAATTCACAGTCTTAAATGCACGAATAACAACTCAACAATATTTTTATCTGATCAACAGTATTGCAAAGGCTAGAACACTGGCCCCTCAAAACATGCAAAAATCTTGCAGATGCGAAGGAGGTCGCACCACTCGCCCCCTGCGAGATAATCCGGGCCTAAGCCCCAAAGAATCCCCCCACAGTCCATTGTCCAGCTCCCCGCACTGTGGGACCTGGGGAGGTGGTGAAACCTCCACAGTAGGGAAGCTCCCAAGTGGGAAGGGAGAGGAAGGCACCTCCTGCGCCTGCAAAGGCAACGTGCACGGCTTCAATCTGTCATGATGCACTACTTGGGCTCGCTCCATCAAGTCCAGAGGGTCGATGATGCGGTATGTCAAGCCCGCTTCCCCTCCAGAGACCAGCACCTGCATCACTCGGTACGGGCCCTTCCAGTGCGGCGCCAACTTAGTACGGCTTTCAGTGGGGTTATTCAGCCACACCAACGCGCCCTCTTTGTGGGCCCGATGACAGCACTTATCATCATAATACATTTTCTGTCTCTCATGAGCCTCCACTGAATTAAGCCTGGCTGCACTGAAGGCCGACTCCAGCCGTTCAGCTGTAGCTGAAACATAGTCCGTCAGGATGCCAGAGCCCCGGGAGTCCAGGACACTAGAGGGCAGCAGTGTCTCTGCAGGAACCCGGGCCTCACGCCCGTGCATGAGGTAAAAGGGAGTGAACCGGGTGCTGGCGTGTTTGGATGTGTTGTATGCAAAGGTGACCTGCCTCATATACGTGTCCCACTCACCCCCGTGAGAAATCAACATTTTAGCTAACTGGTCAATCAAAGTCCGATTATGACGCTCCACCATGCCATCAGACTTGGGGTTATAGGCAGTGGTGCGTGTTTTTTTTATTCCAAGCAACTGACACAGTCTCTGGATGACTTCCGCTTCGAACTGGCGACCCTGATCGCTATGCAGGATCTCGGGGACACCATGCACCAACACATAGTCCTCAAACAGGCAGCGAGCGACAGTGTGAGCTGTTTGGTTGGGCAGTGCATACAATGTAACAAACTTAGTGAAGTAGTCCTCCACCACAAGAACATATCTGTTCCCCCGGGACGTTAAGGGCAACTCCAGAATGTCCATGGCCACCCTTTGGAGGGGGCGACGAACCTGGAAACCCCCCATTGGAGCCCTTGGCCCGGGGACTGGGCGCCGGCGGGTCTGACACGCTCTGCACTGCTCACACCACCGTCTGATGTCTCTCAGCATGAAGGGCCAGTAGTAAGATTGCCGGGCCCTTTCCCACACACGTTCCGCGGAAAAATGGGCAGCGGCTGGCCCCCCATGTAACTGTTGTAGAAGCTCCGGCACCATGGAGGCGGGAACCACAACTTGAATTTGCGGCTCTCCCACGGTCGCAGGCGGTAATGTACGACATAACAACCCCTCCTTAACCGACAGTCGGGGAAACTCAGTCCATAAATTCCTTACACCGGCGGAAGACCCGCGTGGGAGTACGCGAGGCCGAAGGGGAACGCCCCGTTCCAGCCAAGCCAGCACTGTACAAATGTCTGTGTCCTGACGCTGTAGTGACTGCAGCTCTCCCTCAGCACCACAGAGAGAATATTGAGAGGCCATGTCTGCCTCTTCTACGTCAGCGGACGGACAGCCATCCAATGCCCCCACGGAAGCCACAGTGGGCAGTCCTGCTGTTGTAGTGCCTAGCTCTACGGGATCAGGGGTCGCCGGCCGACGGGACAGTGCGTCAGCGTTTTTATGGCGGGAGCCGTCTTTGTGCACCATAGTCCAGTCGAACGGATCCAGCTCCAGCACCCACCTGCTTCTTCGTCCGGTGGGGTCATTATCAATAGCCATGTGTCTGAGACCCAACAGAGGGCGATGATCAGTGATGATGGAGAACGCCGACATCCCCACATAATGCTTGAACTCACGCACCGCCCACACTACAGCCCATAGTTCTCTGTCAAACGTAGACCACCTTTTCTGTATGTGTGTGAGGGCCTGGCTGGCGTAGGCTACTACTCTCTCCAGACCACCATCCTCCTGGGCCAGCACTGCTCCAACAGCGTCTTTAGAAGCGTCTGTGTACACTTTAAAAGGAAGTGAAAAGTTAGGCAGTGTAACAACTGGTGATGAAGTGAGTACTTGCTTGAGGTGAGTGAAAGCAGCATCGCAGTCAGCTGACCATTCAAAAGGCACATTTTTCCCTGCCAGGTGATTCAGTGGCGCAGCATGTTGTGAGAAATCACGCACAAATCTCCTATAATAGGAGCACAGGCCCACAAAGGCCCTGACCTCTGAGGGGGTACGGGGGGTTGGCCATGTTCTCACCTTATCCGTGTTTCTTGGGTCGGGCAGGAGACCACATCTAGAGACTACATGGCCGAGAAATACCACGTGGTCCCGGGCAAAGTGACACTTTCGGGGATTCAGCTTTAGACCCGCTAACCGAATTCTGGACAGGACTTCCTCCAAGTGTACGAGGTGGTCCTCGAATGTACGGCTATAAATTAATATATCGTCCAAGTACACCATACAAATGTGCCAAGGCAGACCCCTCAAGATGAGCTCCATCATGCGCTGAAAGGTGGCCGGAGAGTTAGTCAGACCCATAGGCATGGCCCGCCACTGATACAAGCCTCTGCCGGTAGTGAACGCTGTTTTCTCTCTGTCCTCCTCAGCTACCTCGACCTGCCAGTAGCCGTTTGAAAAGTCAAGTGTGCTGAACCAGACTGAACCAGCTAGTGCGTCCAGGCTATCATCAACTCGGGGGAGGGGGTGTGAGTCTTTAATTGTCACTGCATTGAGCCGACGATAGTCGATGCAGAACCTCCATTGTCCCCCTTTCTTCCTCACCAGCACCACAGGGGATGCCCAGGGACTGCAGCTCTCTTCCACCACTCCATCAGCCAGCAACTCAGCCACCTGACGTTCAATCTCTGCACGTTTTTCAGGAGATGCACGGTAAGCGCGTTGCTTGATGGGGTGGTGGTTTCCAGTTCGGATTTGATGTTTGACTTGGGTGCACTTGCCCGTGTTTTTCCCTGACACGTTAAACACATCCATAAACTCCTGTAGCAGTCCAGCCAGCTCAGCTCTTTGCTCCCCGGAGATAGGCGACTCCTCCAAGGAGATAAGACCTGCAGGAGCTGTCTGGGTGGCTGTATTACAGATAGGGGCACATGGGGGTATTAAAATGTCACTTTCTGCCACCGGGTAAAATTCCCCCAGGTGCAGCCCCCGCTTAAGTTCCACAGCCTCCCCTGTAGGATTGAGGATGCGGACCAGAGTCACCCCGCCCCTCACAGTGTTCACTGAATGGGCCACTACTAGTCCTGTTGTTTCCGGAATGTTAGGCTCCAGATAACCCTCAAAGTTTGTGATAAGTCGGCCCGTCCCCGCAGGCGAGAGAATGTCCACCGGCACTAAAGTCTCGCTTAACGGGGGAATTATCCTGACATCAGCCAGAGACACATTACAACATTGTGGGATTAATTCCTGATCCCAGAGCAGGGGAACAGTAACATCCCATAATTGTAAAACACCCCTTCTTAAGTCCAGCAATGCACGATTCCTGCTTAGAAAATCCAGTCCGAGCAGGACACACTGGGTGGATTCTCTCAGTACATAGAAGGTGTGCTGCCAGCATGTAGGGCCCAAACGGAAGGTGACTTCAATAGTACCCAGTGTATCCAGCATCTGTCCATTCACTGCACGGGTATCAACATAGTTCTTTTTCAGGGGTCTGTTTCTCAGTGCCGGGACTGACATGCGGAAATCAGCACTAATTAGTGACACAGTGGCCCCTGAATCGAATAACATGGAAACCTCTGTACCTTCAACCACAACCCTTACAAAAGAAGTTGGGTGGTTATTACCTTCCATGCTAGTAGCGTCATTGGAAAAGTCTTGGCATAAGGGGCCCTCAGTCCGAGTGGCTGGTGTTTGGGGCACAACACCAGCTACTGACCGTTTCCCTGATGGTTGACGTCCGTGTTCCGCTCCTGCGGCAGAAAATGCACGCCGCGTCTCCTGGGCTCCTCTTCACGTCGGGCGCGCCAGCCTGGACTAGGGCTCCTGCCTCCCGGCAGCCTAGTGGCGGGGGGGACTCCCGGGGGGTCCGAGCGATAACCCCGTGACGGGAAGCCCCCGTGGGACGGGAACTGGTCCCGATCGGGGGAGCGGCCACGGTGTCCCTCTCTGTTGAATCTCAGCTGGCATCCTCTCTCTCCGCAGTTACAGCTACAGTGTCCCCCCGAAGACGAACGGGGCCTCTGTCCCCTCATGTCCATGCTGCGCGCTTTCAGTCTCTGATTTTCCTCATACATGTCTTTTATTTCCACTTTCATGGTATACATCTCCTCTCTTAATTTCTCAACGGCTCTCTGGAGGCTGTCAGACGCCGACACAGACTGCACCGAGGGGCCCACTGCAGTGTAGGTACCCAGGCAGTCTCTCTGAAGAGCCACTCTGGCATTCTCACATCGCTCCGCTACTTGCAGAGCCTCCTCCAGGTCTGTCGCTCCCAGCTCGAGACACTTGGCTTTCAACGCCGGGTCCAGACCGGCCAGAAAGCGCCGAAACTTCTCCTCTCTCTGTGCGATGGCTCCATAATCCGTGAACGCCTCCGTGACCAGCCGGCTCACGTCTGCAGCAAACACCTCCAAGCTCTCCCCCGGAGCACGCACCCGAGCCGATAGGCTGGCCCGGAAGCGGTCCATTAATTGTCTCTGTCCAAAAGCTGCCCCCAGTCTCTCTTTAACAGCAGCATAGTCTGATTTAGTCCCATCCGGAAGACTGTCCCACAGCAGAAAAGCTGACTTACTGAGACGAGTCGGGAGAATCCTCACCAGCTCCTCATTGCAGCTGGAGCCGGCTCCCGCCGTCGCGCTAACGGCTACTTCCAACTGCCTCGCCCAGCTGAGAAAACTCTGGCTACCGTCGCCGGTGAAGGGCGCGGGTAAGTCCACTTTGACATTCATGCCGTGTGAGTGTCTGTCAAACAGCGCCTTGCCGGGCTTAAAAGGGTCTTCGTCACCACACCACATGTCCGCAAAATAGACGGGAAGCTTAGCAGCTAACTATACACGTGCAACTTAACTGAAAAAAAAAAACCTCACGAGTCCCGTATAACACTTTTTTCACACAGCGGTTAAAATCCCACCGCTGCCACCAATGTAGCCGAGTGTCCTGGGTTCGCCTATACAATGTACTTATATAATAAAATAATAAACGGGAGACATAAGAGCAGGTTCGGTAGCCACCGCCTCTTTAATCTTATTCTTCACACACCTCCTTCCACAACAACACACACCCTACGTCACAGCCCTACGGCAACTCTGGAGGGATAAAACTCCTCCTCCTTACCTAACACACTCAGGTAACTTGGAACATCCTGAACAGTTTGTTACAGTATTAACAATAATAACTATTATTATTAAAAATAATATTAATCAAACAATGATTTGCACTTTTAAAACGACGTTTAAAAATAAATCAGATTTTAAATGGGTTATATCGTGATTTTTTTTCAACATTAAAAACACTTCCTTGTGATCTATGTAACACGTAATGGAGTTGTTTTTTTTACATTTTGCTTAGATTTTGTTGTAGGGACCATCTCCATTTTTGGGCTCCATCTGAAAACAAGTAGTTTTGAAAGGCAGAGTTATTAGATGCAATTGAACCTCTCCTCACCACGCTCCTTCACGCTGAGTAAACGCCCGGGCAGCCATGTTTTGAAGGTTTTTTTGCTTTTTTGCTTTTACTGTGCGAACACCAGCTACACCTGCCAGGACCTTATGGACATAGTTGACCACCAGCAGCCATCTGTTTTGAGAGACTTTCACCACACGCAAAACGTCCTTGATGATATAGCGAGACCAGCAGGCTCATCATGGTTTGTTGTCGGCACAAGGAGACGATGCAGACGGAAGAGAGAGAGGCTGCAGGTCTGGTACTATATGCTAAGGCCAAACCTCTACAGCCTATATGTCAACGTTAAGTCCCGCGGGCCAAATCCGGCCCGCGAATGAAATATCTATGGCCCCCGGGATGATGTTTGATTAGTATTAAAAGTGCCTGCTGCTGTTTTGCACGCACCAATATTCCATCAGTGTTGGCACTAGGAATTTTCAAAATGGGGTACCTGTTACGGCGCAGTCTGCTTCTCCCTCCTCTGCGGGAGCACTTGGAGGAGCCGCTGACAGCGCGCTCGGACACGCCCCTGCTCGTCCTGAGCGCAGCACGCCCACGCAACGACAAGCCTGCACACCTGGAACTGATGAGGGCGAGCTGTATAAAGGACCAGTGGACCCAAGGATCGGGGCGGGAACTTAGTTTTCTCATGGTGTACAGTAAGCAACAAGCTTCATGCTCTATTCTTGTTTTCCTCTCCGTGGCTTACTTGTCCCTTGTTTTCTCCCGTGTCCCCGCAGTACCCTCCGTCGCCTGGACAGTGAGCTGTGCGTCTCACTTTTCCCTGGATCTCCCCCCCTGTGTTTTGGACTGCCTTCCTCGTTTCCCGACTCCTCGCTCGCCCCCGGACTCTGACGTCTCTCTCTGCCCCACGGACCCCTCGCGCATCTTGGACCTCTTTTGCCTTGCCCTCTTTGGACTTGTCTACTTCCTCATCCAACATCACGGTAATACACAACAGCTAACTACACACATAGTATTACATCACACACTCTTGTATTTTGGTCACACACTCCATTCTATAGTTTGTTGTATTGTTGTTATTATTATTATTATTATTATTATTATTTATATTTATATATTAGTATATATATAATAAATAATTGTACATACTTCCCCTGGTGTCTGTTTGCCGTCACCTCCCCCTTAGTAAACACAACAGTACCAGGGACCCCATCAACTCATAAAAATGGGGTCCCACAGTAAATTTTTGGGGTCCCACTTTTTTGTAACCATTTTGAAAACAAACGATAAATGTATGCATTATCCTGTTATATCTCACATTCTATATTGTGTTTTGAGAAAAGGTTGTCATAAACATTATTTAATTCATAAAAAAAATAGTACAAAAGAAAACACATTTTTATGCATATGTAATCTGAAGTAGTCTTTAGTTTTTAGTTTTAATGCCATGATTTTTATAGTCCGGCCCGCGGGTGCACAGGTTTTCCTCCATGCGGCCCCTGAGCTAAAATGAGTTTGACACCCCTGCCTACAAAGTTTCTCCAATGTTAGATCTTGGATGTAGACTAACGTTCCCTCTAAGGTGCGCGCCTGTGCAATTGCGCACTGCTCAAGCGTCCTCTGCGCACGGAAAATCTATGACACGCACAAAATCAAATTAAAAAATAAGCGCATAACAATTTTCGACACACGGACACGACAGCGTAAACAGTTTTCGTCATCATTGTTCAAATATTGTAACGTCTGTCGAGACGCTTTGAAGACATGAATTCCATCCATCACTTTACTGAGCAAAACTCTTTATTGTCGGCCATAGACACATCACCAAAACATTAGTAAAAAAATTGATATCTAGCAAAAGTGGTCATTTTCTGCAGTACAAACCAGACCAAAAGCAACTTTGTTATATCAACAGCAGTTGCCCGCTCTTTCTCACTTGCGCCAACACATGCACATATGGCACTTAGCCAGTGATATGTTTACAGACACACAAAAAGTCGGACAACTCCAACACCACACATAAAGTGTCATTCAAGGTCGTTACACTATGATTTACCAATCAAATGTGTGCTTATTCTAGTGTCATTTATTAGGAATCTTAATTTATAAATATTAATCATGAAATGCTGTTAGTATATTAAATAAATACTAATAAAAATATATTTTTTACAAACAGGAAGTTGCAGGAATGTAAACATTATCCCCTGCTTACATCTCATTGTGCAACATGTGAATGTTTTAATGGGAACTAAATGCAATGTCTGAAAGGGGTACAATTTATTTCCAAAGCAGGACCTCCACCCAGACAAACAATACAAGTACACAGTTCATGAAAAACAATATTTTTTGTTATTGTCATTGTAAGTGGGCCTAAACACTTATATTAGAAAATCATCTCATGGAAATAACTGCTGTCATTTGATTATAATAATAATAGAATGTTGTCTGTCTATCTGTGTTGGCCATGCGATGAGGTGGGGAGTTCAAGTATCTCGGAGTCTTGTTCTCGAGTGAAAGAAGAGTGGATCGTAAGATCGACAGGCGGATTGGTGCGGTGTCTTCAGTAATGCGGACGCTGTATCGATCCGTTGTGGTGAAGAAGGAGCTGAGCAGGAAGGCAAAGCTTTCAATTTACCGGTTGATCTACGTACCCATCCTCACTTATGGTCATGAGCTTTGGGTTTTGACCGAAAGGACAAGATCACGGGTAAAGGCGGCCAAAATGAGTTTCCTCCTTCCTTAGAGATAGGGTGAAAAGCTCTGTTATCCGAGGGGAGCTCAAAGTAAAGCCGCTGCTCATCCACATCGAGAGGAGCCAGATGAGGTGGTTTGGGCATCTGGTCAGGTTGCCACCCGAGTCGCCTCTCTAGGTAGGTGGTTAGGGCACATCCAACCGGTAGGAGGCCATGGGGAAGACCCAGGACACATTGGGAAGACTATGTCTCTCGGCTGGCCTGGGAACGCCTCGGGGTCCCCTGGGAGGAGCTGGACGAAGTGGCTGGGGAGAGGGAAGTCTGGGCTTCTCTGCTTAGGCTGCTGCTCCCGCGACCCGACCTCGGATAAGCGTAAGAAGAAAGATGGATGGATGTCATAGTTTGAGTAACTGATTGATTGACCGATTAACCAATCCCAAACCAATACATACATTTTTGTGCTTGAATCTAGCCAACCACGGAAGGCACAAGGCAATGTAAACCAATCAGAAGCAACCTAAGGCAGGTCTTGGCGTCTCTATCTTTCACACACACTTTCTTGCTAAATCTAGTAGCTTTTCAACTCCTCTTAGCGGCTTTATGTCTCAAAAGCGACTAGCGACCAATCTAGCGATTTTTTGGGATGTTTTGGAGACATGAATGCGCTTACCACTCTGGTGTCCTCAACGTACAAAGCACCTGAGGCTTTCCTCACAGGAGGTCCCCTGTCTACTGAATGTATGTTCTTAGATAGCTTGTACTGAAAACACATTTCGTTTTACTTTCAAGTGCAATGACAATAAAGTTCCATTCCATTCCAGTCCGAGCAGGGAGGAGGCTAAGCTGCTGCTGTTTCTGCCATAATTGGTTTACAGTGTGAAATGAATGTTTAATCACCATCACACTTCAAATAAAAACAAACCTATCTTTCATGTTACTTCAGATGAGGCTGAAAGTTATTGTAGTGACTTGTTCTGGTTAAAGCAAATTCCTGTATTGGTTTCATCATGGAGACGTTGTGGCCTACAAACGCCTATAAAAAAATGGAGGACTCGCGCGCAGCACTTCGGGTAAAACTTTACAATATGGGGCAAACTTCAGACAGCTCACTTAGAGGAAGTGACAAGAAAGTACGAATATCTCCTTCATGCCTCCAAGGTTTGATTTCAAATTTCCGGGACTAATGCCAATCCAGGCAGCACGGTGGAACAGGGTTTAGTGCATGTGCCTCACAATACGAAGGTTCTGAGTAGTCCTGAGTTCAATCCCAGGCTCGGGAACTTTCTGTGTGGAGTTTGCATGTTCTACCCGTGATTGTGTGGGTTCCCTACGGGTAGTCTGGCTTCCTCCCACCTCCAAAGACATGCACCTGGGGATAGGTTGATTGGCAACACTAAATTGGCCCTAGTGTTTGAATGTGAGTGTGAATGTTGTCTGTCTGTCTGTGTTGGCCCTGCGATTAGGTGGAGAATGCAGCTGAGACAGGCTCCAGCACCCCCGGCGACCCCGAACAGGACAAGCGGTAGAAATGGATGGATGGATGGATAATGTCAATCCCAAATTCACAAAAACAGGTACCAATAGTAGGGAGGAAAAGTTGATTTTACATAATAGGGCCCTTGTAAGCAAGCAAAGACAACTAAAGTTTGAATACTGACTTGTAGTGGTGTTGTACAATGTGTCTATTTAAACAGAAATAATCTGTAAAACTACACATCAAAAGTCAAACAAAAAAAGCATTAAATGTGAAACTGGTGATGATAACCATACAAAAGTAAAAACAATTTTAATTTGAATTACTGTACAAGCAAAAACATTCGTTTACAACCCGTATTCTAACTTAAATAGTAAATAGTCTACAGTTGTTATTCAAATAGTTGCAGAATTTTAAAAAAACACTGTCATGACCCACGAGCAACTCCAGTGGGCCTGCAGACGCCGCCACCCTCCTCCTTGTCTCCAGTGGGTCTTCTGACCACGTCACCTTCCTCCTCATCTCCAGTGGGTCTTCCGACGACGCCACCTTCCTCTTCATCTCCAGTGGGACTTCCGACGATGCCACCATCCTCGCCTCCAGCTCTGCAGTCAGCTCCAGCCTTGCCTTCAGCTCTGCAGTCAGCTCCATCCTTGCCTCCAGATCTGCAGTCAGCTCTATCCTCGCCTCCAGCTCTGCAGTCAGCTCCATCTTGCCTCCAGATCTGCAGTCAGCTCCATCCTCACCTCCAGCTCTGCAGTCAGCTCCATCCCGTATTCTAACTTAAATAGTAAATAGTCTACAGTTGTTATTCAAATAGTTGCAGAATTAAAAAAAAACACTGTCATGACCCACGAGCAACTCCAGTGGGCCTGCAGACGCCGCCACCCTCCTCCTTGTCTCCAGTGGGTCTTCTGACCACGTCACCTTCCTCCTCATCTCCAGTGGGTCTTCCGACGACGCCACCTTCCTCTTCATCTCCAGTGGGACTTCCGACGATGCCACCATCCTCGCCTCCAGCTCTGCAGTCAGCTCCAGCCTTGCCTTCAGCTCTGCAGTCAGCTCCATCCTTGCCTCCAGATCTGCAGTCAGCTCTATCCTCGCCTCCAGCTCTGCAGTCAGCTCCATCTTGCCTCCAGATCTGCAGTCAGCTCCATCCTCACCTCCAGCTCTGCAGTCAGCTCCATCCCGTATTCTAACTTAAATAGTAAATAGTCTACAGTTGTTATTCAAATAGTTGCAGAATTAAAAAAAAACACTGTCATGACCCACGAGCAACTCCAGTGGGCCTGCAGACGCCGCCACCCTCCTCCTTGTCTCCAGTGGGTCTTCTGACCACGTCACCTTCCTCCTCATCTCCAGTGGGTCTTCCGACGACGCCACCTTCCTCTTCATCTCCAGTGGGACTTCCGACGATGCCACCATCCTCGCCTCCAGCTCTGCAGTCAGCTCCAGCCTTGCCTTCAGCTCTGCAGTCAGCTCCATCCTTGCCTCCAGATCTGCAGTCAGCTCTATCCTCGCCTCCAGCTCTGCAGTCAGCTCCATCTTGCCTCCAGATCTGCAGTCAGCTCCATCCTCACCTCCAGCTCTGCAGTCAGCTCCATCCCGTATTCTAACTTAAATAGTAAATAGTCTACAGTTGTTATTCAAATAGTTGCAGAATTAAAAAAAAACACTGTCATGACCCACGAGCAACTCCAGTGGGCCTGCAGACGCCGCCACCCTCCTCCTTGTCTCCAGTGGGTCTTTTGACCACGTCACCTTCCTCCTCATCTCCAGTGGGTCTTCCGACGACGCCACCTTCCTCTTCATCTCCAGTGGGACTTCCGACGATGCCACCATCCTCGCCTCCAGCTCTGCAGTCAGCTTTGGCCTTGCCTTCAGCTCTGCAGTCAGCTCTAGCCTTGCCTTCAGCTCTGCAGTCAGCTCCAGCTCTGCAACCAGCTACATCTTCTGCCCAGCAGCCTGTGCAACCTCAAGCTCGCCTGCTGCGGAGGCGCCCAACTGGCGCCCACACGCCTCCTCCTCGTCGACCAAGACCCGGGCATGGACCTTCAAGGCTTCTAGAGCGCTGTCCTCGCTCAGGTCATTCTACAAACCCCGTTTCCATATGAGTTGGGAAATTGTGTTAGATGTAAATATAAACATACAATGATTTGCAAATCCTTTTCAACCCATATTCAATTGAATGCACTACAAAGACAAGATATTTGATGTTCAAACTCATAAACTTTTTTTTTTTTTTGCAAATAATAATTAACTTAGAATTTCATGGCCAAAGTAGTTGAGAAAGGGCATGTTCACCACTGTGTTACACGGCCTTTCCTTTTAACAACACTCAGTAAATTTTTGGGAACTGAGGAGACACATTTTTTAAGCTTCTCAGGTGGAATTCTTTCCCATTCTTGCTTGATGTACAGCTTAAGTTGTTCAACAGTCCGGGGGTCTTCGTTGTGGTATTTTAGGCTTCATAATGCGCCACACATTTTCAACGGGAGACAGGTCTGGACTACAGGCAGGCCAGTCTAGTACCTGCACTCTTTTACTATGAAGCCACGTTGATGTAACACGTGGCTTGGCATTGTCTTGCTGAAATAAGCAGGGGCGTCCATGGTAACATTGCTTGGATGGCAACATATGTTGCTCCAAAACCTGTATGTACCTTTCAGCATTAATGGCGCCTTCACAGATGTGTAAGTTACCCATGTCTTGGGCACTAATACACCCCCATACCATCACAGATGCTGGCCTTTCAACTTTGCGCCTATAACAATCCGAATGGTTCTTTTCCTCTTTGGTCCGGAGGACACAACGTCCACAGTTTCCAAAAACAATTTGAAATGTGGACTTGTCAGACCACAGAACACTTTTCCACTTTGTATCAGCCCATCTTAGATGAGCTCAGGCCCAGCGAAGCCGACGGCGTTTCTGGGTGTTGTTGATAAACGGTTTTCGCCTTGCACAGGAGAGTTTTAACTTGCACTTACAGATGTAGCGACCAACTGTAGTTACTGACAGTGGGTTTCTGAAGTGTTCCTGAGCCCATGTGGTGATATCCTTTACACACTAATGTCGCTTGTTGATGCAGTACAGCCTGAGGGATTGAAGGTCACGGCTTAGCTGCTTACGTGCACGTAGATGGTGAAATCCCTAAATTCCTTGCAATAGCTGGTTGAGAAAGGTTTTTCTTAAACTGTTCAACAATTTGCTCACGCATTTGCTGACAAAGTGGTGACCCTCGCCCCATCCTTGTTTGTGAATGACTGAGCATTTCATGGAATCTACTTTTATACCCAATCATGGCACCCACCTGTTCCCAATTTGCCTGTTCACCTGTGGGATGTTCCAAATAAGTGTTTGATGAGCATTCCTCAACTTTATCAGTATTCATTGCCACCTTGCTGGCATCAAATTCTAAAGTTAATGATTATTTGCAACAAAAAAAAAAGTTTATCAGTTTGAACATCAATTATGTTTTCTGTGTAGCATATTCCACTGAATATGGGTTGAAAATGATTTGCAAATCATTGTATTCCGTTTATATTTACATCTAACACAATTTCCCAACTCATATGGAAACGGGGTTTGGAATCGGCCACGAATGTGGCCTTTTAATGGACACCCTCCGCGCCGTCAGCAGCAATGTCGTGGATCCTTACGGCTGCTGGTGCGCCACTGCCGCTCAGGCCTACCTCCACGCGGGCCACGGATGTGGCCATTCCGTGGACGCCTGCCTCGCCAGTTCAACTCGCCAATGCCACCTGACTCTTCGGGGACACTTGGCCTGGCATCCGTCCCTTGGGGATGGGGGGTGGGGATACTATCATGACACGTTGTCCAGGTCATGTAACGATTTCATGTTTAGTAGCTTTTTCCTATTTTTAAGTCTGTTTCAGTTCTCTACCCGCTTTCCTTTCAATTACTTTTGGTTGCCATGGACACTAATTGTTTGCACTTGCCTTCGGTTTATTGATTAGCATCCTCACCTATTTCTGCCCCAATAACTCCCCTTTATAGTCTGGTGTCTCCCAGGGCTTAGTTGCTGGGTCAATGTTTGCGTTATGCAACAATTTTGTTTTCCCGTTTTTGCCACGCTTGACTGTTTTTTCATCATTTAAGACTTTCACACTGCTCACCCTTGGTGAGGTTTTGGTTTATTGGCTCCACACTAAACTTGTTTTTAAGTTTTTGTATTTTTTGCCCTGCCTGGAAGAATTAAAATATATTCTTACCTGCACACTGCTCCTGCCGCTTTCCTGCTTGTCCTTCTGCATCCGTGAGGACACACCTGTCGCAGCACTGTGACCCAAACGTAACACAGATTAAATTAAGACAATATATAATAATACAATTAAAAATATCTCTTCACACAGTACACAGGTATTTTTATGTTAACAGTACACTTGCGGAATGACTTTAAAAAGACATAACAGTTGACTTGGTTGTGCAAGAAAAATATTGTTTAATCTTAAATCTGCTGCATAAAAAAGTGTGCAAAATAATACGCTTGTGGTACCTCAGCTTTCATATGATTTGGTTTCTGACAAAAATCTTTGCCAAAATTCAAACTGCAATTTTTGTGTACTGCCTGGGTTATCATACAGCCAAACATTGCACGTAACAAACCAATCCGTTAGCCTGTGTATCATTTAGTAGAATGGAGTGCCCAAACAAAGAATCTCACACAATGGTGACTTAGTGTCTGTTCTTTTTTCTTGCGTATGACTGTAAAATGAGCCACAACGATACCAAAGAAAGTTGCAAGTGCTAGCACTTTGGTAAAGAAGGTGAGAAACACTATCGAATTCAAGAAATAATAAAAAAATCAATAAAGGTAAAAGGGACGTTTAAAGCTGGGGTACCTAATATTCTTTAACTAAAAAAAAATCATATTAGCATCCTACAGTATATCGTAACAGTAATCATTTCAGAAAAAAACGGTACGTTTGCATCCTGTCTGCATTATAATCAAATATTTTAGAAAAAAAAAAACCCGGACGAAAAACTAATTTGCTTTCTGGCGGTCAACACCTCCAAATCCGATCTCAGGACTTAGAGAAAGGAGGGGTAAGCAGAGCCCACAAAGGAGCCTCCTCATTGGCTGACGCGATATATAGTGAAGTGTGTGCACGGTGCGAACTTGTTTTCAGTAAAGCAGGAACAGAGTTAATCTCTCCGGGTGTTGTTGACCAGTGTTGGGACTAACGCGTTACAAAGTAACGCGTTACTGTAACGCCGTTAGTTTCAGCGGTAACTAGTAATCTAACGCGTTATTTTTTATATTCAGTAACTCAGTTACCGTTACTACATGATGCGTTACTGCGTTATTTTACGTTATTTTTTATGTAGTATCGGCTAGAAACTAAAAATGATCGTGGGTGTTTTATTGCAGCGCTCCGGTGGAAAAGAAGAGGCGCTTTGTGTGGGTGGGGGCGGGGAGGCTCTCATACCGTAGTCGAAGGGCGCAGGGGAGACGTATATGTACTAACAACCTTCACTTTACCCGGAAGAGGGTCTTTACAGCTGAGGGTGAATGACGAGCCCGGCGGTTTGTTGCAACTTTGTGACTTTATTGGACCCAGCCATCCACCAAGCTAGAGAACCTGCACGCACTCACTGTCGCCGCTCCCTCACTTCTCTCGCCCACTCACTCACTGACGTCACTCACCCACAT
The DNA here is from genome assembly GCF_033978785.1 of Entelurus aequoreus. NCBI lineage: Eukaryota > Metazoa > Chordata > Actinopteri > Syngnathiformes > Syngnathidae > Entelurus > Entelurus aequoreus. The sequence goes on along the minus strand of NC_084731.1, from coordinate 49,603,318 downwards.
GCTGTCATATTTTAAAGGGCCACACACACACACACATACGCTACTCTCGTAACAACAAACATGACATCATGGTGAAGCCAGAAGTCGAGTGTCTTAACATTCTCACTACTTTTCTTTTGTCGAGCACAAATAAAATAACATTTTAGTTAAATGTAAGTTGTGTCTTGGATCAAAGATCCTATCTACTTAAAGTTAAAGTTAAAGTGCCATTATTATGTTGCAGCTATTTAAAATAGTTTTGTCAATTTGTTCTGGCCTGAAATAAATTGGCCCTTTGAAACATATCTTTGTCTTTGTGTGTTGTATGTAGACCACATTGTTTGTGTGTTGTATGTAGACCACATTGTTTGTGTGTTGTATGTAGACCACATTGTTTGTGTGTTGTATGTAGACCACATTGTTTGTGTGTTGTATGTAGACCACATTGTTTGTGTGTTGTATGTAGACCACATTGTTTGTGTGTTGTATGTAGACCACATTGTTTATGTGTTGTATGTAGACCACATTGCTTAGCAGAGTTCAGTGATGCAAATGCATGTCAAGTTGATCAACACATTGTATTATTCTCCAGTGCAATAACAGTACTAAAATGAAGGCTAAAAGGGCATTAATGGGAGCCTTAAAAAAAAAGGGGGGGAAAAAAAGAAGTAACTAAATAGTTACTTTTCACAGTAACGCATTACTTTTTGGTGTAAGTAACTGAGTTAGTAACTGAGTTACTTTTGAAATAAAGTAACTAGTAATTGTAACTAGTTACTGGTTTTCAGTAACTAACCCAACACTGTTGTTGACAGGGAAATAGTTTGTTGCGTCTTTGCTGCACTGACCTTGAGGGAATCTTGAAGTAACAGCCTTGCCATGTCGCAGCCAGGGAAAACAATCAAGATTAGAACGGTTGTGTTTGATTGAGCGAAAACAAATTTAAACATTTCACACTAATTTTCCATTTCTGGTCCTCAAATTCATTCTCTAAGTCAGATGACGTCTCCGATGTCATCCAATTTGCAATTTATCCAAAATCAAAAAAGTCTGAGTGTCGTGAGCTCTGCTCGCATCCTCCAATCATTTGTGGCAGCTTTGGGGTACCTTGAACGGCTGCCAGCATCTTCCAATTTGTCGATACACCAGGGCAACACTTACTCCAATCAATAGATGTCCTGCTATCATGTTTCCAAACAGGTAGATATCTCTTCTACGTTCTCGACTGAAAGGGTCGCCAGGTGCACAGCATTCCCCTTCACCCAAGAGTCCGTCCTGCCTCCAGCAACAACCATTCCGACAGGACAGGCAGGTTCCCCTGAACCCAAGATCTTGTCAATTTTTTGGGGAGGAAAGATGATCAATTGTTTAGATTTTTGAGAGCAGTGCAAAAAGAGGCTACAAGAAAATCAAACAAGACAGGACGAGACAAAGAGGTAAGCAGGGCAGACACGAAGAGGGGAGGGTGTGCGACCGCCTTTGCCTACAGCAAAGAGAAAAATAACTCTGAGAAAGAGAACTGAAAATGGCTGCGCACCAACGATTCCCATCCAACCTGATGGAGCTTGAGAGGTGCTGCAAAGAGGAATGGGCAAAACTGCCAAAAGATAGGTGTGCCAAGCTTGTGGCATCGTATTCAAAAAGACTGTAATTGCTGTCGAATGTGCATCAACAGTATTGAGCAAAGGCTGTGAATACTTATGTACATGTGATTTCGACTTCCGGACGGCTTCGAAGCGATTCTGGACCACCATCCGCCGCCTCAGGACGGGGAAGCAGTGCACTGTCAACACCGTATATGGTGAGGATGGTGTGCTGCTGACCTCAACTGCGGATGTTGTGGATCGGTGGAGGGAATACTTCGAAGACTTCCTCAATCCCACCAACACGTCTTCCTATGAGGAAGCAGTGCCTGGGGAATCTGTGGTGGGCTCTCCTATTTCTGGGGCTGAGGTTAGTGAGGTAGTTAAAAAGCCCCTCGGTGGCAAGGCCCCTGGGGTGGATGAGATCCACCCGGAGTTCCTTAAGGCTCTGGATGCTGTGGGGCTGTCTTGGTTGACAAGACTCTGCAGCATCGCGTGGACATCCCTGCTTGGCACTCAGCATCAAGGGTTGGAGTTGGGGGTTAAATCACCAAAATGATTCCCGGGCGCTGCGCCGCTGCTGCCCACTGCTCCCCAAGGGGATGGGTCAGATGCAGAGGACAAATTTCACCACATCTATTGTGTGTGTGACAATCATTGGTACTTTAATCTTAATCTTAAAACATCGGGGGCGGTACCTCTGGATTGGCAGACCGGGGTGGTGGAACTGTGGACTAGCTCTATACTCTCGGCAGGGTCCTTAAGGGTGCATGGGAGTTTGCCCAACCAGTCTACATGTGCTTTGTGGACTTGGAGAAGGCATTCGACCGTGTTCCTTGGGAAGTCCTGTGGGGAGTGCTCAGAGAGTATGGGGTATCGGACTGTCTGATTGTGGCGGTCCCCCACAATCAGTTTGAATGTTGGAAAGGTTTAAATGTTGAAAAGCTGACGCTGAACTGAAATGCTAGTGGAATGTAGGATGAATGCAGAAATAATTTAAATGTTGAAATAGTTTGAAGGCTGAAATAGTTTGAATGCCTTGAATAGTTTGAATGGTTTGAATGTTGAAGAGTTTGAATTTCCAGGGAAACGGGAATTTGGTTTGGAACTTGGGAAAGTGTTAGTTTGAATGTCCAGGATGAGTGGAATGTGTTGATGTTGGCATGGTTTGGAATAGGTTGAAACATTTGAAAATTGTGCAACTTGGAAAAATGTCCCATTCATTTCATGGGAACTTCCTGGAAATTAGGGAATTTTGGGAAAAGTGGGATTTTGGGGAAAATTATTAGGAGCATGAATGTCCTGAATGAGCTGAATTGGTTGGTGTTGGAATTGTTTAAATCAGTCAAGAAATTTTGAATTAGTAACAGTGTTAAATTGAGAAATTCCTGGAATTCCGGGAAAACCGGGAATTTTTCTAGTTCCTTAACCAACTTGTTTTTTTTCCTGAATATAAGGAGTGTTTTGACAGTGGAACGGTTTAAATGGGTTGAAAAATGTGAAAGGAGTAGTCTAACTTAAGGGTGGAAATAGGTTCCAAAAAAACTGGAATTCCTGGAAATTTATTGAATGTGGAAAAGCAGGGGGTTTTGGAAAATGATTAGAAGCATGAATGTCCTGAATGAGCTGAATTGGTCGGTGTTGGAATTTTTTAAATCGGTCAAGAAATGTTGAATTAGTAACAGTTTTAAATTGAAAAATTCCTGGAATTTCGGGAAAACCGGGAATTTTTGTAGTTCCTTAACAAACTTGGGTTGTGTCTTGAATATGAGGAGTGTTTTGATGGTGGATTGGTTGAAATGGGTTGAAAAATATTAAAGGAGTAGTCGAACTTAAGGAGGATGGAAATAGGTCACCAAAAAACGGGAATTCCTGGAAATTTGTTGAATGTGGAAAAAGGGCATTTTGAATGTCCAGGATGAGTTGAATGTGTTGAAAGTGGAATGGTTTGAATCGGCTTAAGAATGTAGGAATTGTGGAAGTTTGAAAAATGGACAATTCATTTTGAATGGGGAAAATGCCAAAATGGGAAATCCGGGATTTTTTTTTAGAATTTTTGTAGAGCACTCAATTCCCAAACAGGCTGAATATTTTGAAGTTGGAACAGTTTGAATCAGATGAAAAATGTGGGAATTGTGGAACTTTGAAGAATGTCCCATTGATTTCAATGGGAATTTGAGAACAATTGAGAATTTTGGGAAAAGCGGGATTTTTTTGAAAATGGTAAAAAACTTGAATATTCTGAATGGTTGGTGTTGAAATTTTTCAAATCGGTCGAGAAATTTTGAAGTAGTAACATGTTGAATTGAGAAATGGTATTACGGAATTCCTACAATTTCGGGAAAACCGGGAATTTTTCCAGTTAAAAAACAACTTAGTTTTTTTTCCTGATTAAGAGGAATGTTTTGACGGTAGAACAGTTGAAATGCGTTGAAAAATGTGGAAGGAGTAGTCGCCAGAAAAAAGGGTGGAAATAGGGCTTTGGAAAAGCAGGAATTCTGGAAAATCCTGGAATTTTTTGGAACTTGGAAAAATGATTTTTTTGAATTTCTAGAATGGTGGAATGTGTTGAAGGTGGAATAGTTTCAATAGGTTGAAAAATGTGGAAATGGTGAAAGTTTGAAAAATGGCCAATTAATTTTGAATGGGGAAAATGTCCCGGAAAACGTGGAATTCTGGGAAATCTGGTAATTTTTGGAATTTGTCAAGGGAAAGCCCGCGATTCCCGAATAGGTTGAACAGTTTGAAGTTGGAACGGTTTGAATCGGGCGAAACATGGGGAAGGTAGAAAGTGCTAAAATTTAGAGAATAATAATAAATGATAAATGGGTTATACTTGTATAGCGCTTTTCTACCTTCAAGGTACTCAAAGCGCTTTGACAGTATTTCCACATATACCCATTCACACACACATTCACACACTGATGGCGGGAGCTGCCATGCAAGGCGCTAACCAGCAGTCATCAGAGGCAAAGGGTGAAGTGTCTTGCCCAAGGACACAACGGACGTGACTAGGAAGGTAGAAGGTGGGAATTGAACCCCAGTAACCAGCAACACTCCGATTGCTAGCACAGCCACTCTACCAACTTCGCCACGCCGAAGAAGAAGAATAACTTTAAGTTGAAGAATAAATACATGAAATTTGGTGTAGAAAACCATATGGGGCATTTACACAATTATTGAATACGATTAAAACAAGAGTAAGATTACTAATTCAGTTTTAGTATTTGAGTGGAAAAGTTGAGCCCCAAAGTCAAAAAGGTTTAGAATCGCTGCTTTAAAGGCCTACTGAAATTACATTTTTTTAGTTAAACGGGGATAGCAGATCCATTCTATGTGTCATACTTGATCATTTTGCGATATTGCCATATTTTTGCTGAAAGGATTTAGTATAGAACAACGTGGATAAAGTTCGCAACTTTTGGTCTCTGATAAAAAAAAAACCTTGCCCCTACCGGAAGTAGCATGACGTCACAAGAGTTGGGGCTGCCGAGTCTTTCCTATCATTTTCAATGATGGCCGCCAGAAGTGAGAGCGATTCTGACCGAGAAAGCGACGATTTCCCCATTAATTTGAGCGAGGATGAAAGATTTGTGGATGAGGAAAGTGCAAGTGAAGGACTAGTGGGGATTGGAAGCGATTCAGATAGGGAAGAAGCTGTGAGAGGGATAGAGCCATACCGCTTTGAACCCGACGCTGACGAAGACAGTCAGGAGGACGCTGCTGATATTGATGCTGGAGTAGCACACGACATAGATCGCCTTCAGAATACAGAATGGTAAAATGTTATTTATTTATAGACTAGTTTTAGCTTGTGGCCTAGTCTTGCACTGTTACTGTTAGTGTTACAACTTACACCCCAGGCCCAGGCCTATCTATAGACTAAGTATCTATCATTGACATAATGTCAAACCTAATTAATTACCCATTATTTCTATGGGCCACAGCTCCATATACCGGCAATATTAAAAATATGCATGTAGATTAATAAGATCCACAACAAGACAATGATAATATTAATTATTACACATGTTTGCAGATTGCAGGTGTCAATAATATGAATTGATTTACAAATATTATGAATATTTCTATTTCCAGGTGTACATGTCACAACTGTGTGAACATGGAGACAGTGGCTGAGTGTGTCTGCTGTCGTGAGCTAGATGCAGTGGCCAGAACGATGGAGGAGGAGAGGGTGGAGACCATACTTGCCAACCCTCCCGTTTTTAGCGGGAGAATCCCGGTATTCAGCGCCTCTCCCGACAACCTCCCGGCAGAGATTTTCTCCCGACAAACTCCCGGTATTCAGCCGGAGCTGGAGGCCACGCCCCCTCCAGCTCAATGCGGACCTGAGACTGAGTGGGGACAGCCTATTCTCACGTCCGCTTTCCCACAATATAAACAGCTTGCCTGCCCAATGACGTCATAACATCTAGGGCTTTTAGAGAGTAGAGTGCACAACTGCGCACACAACAAGGAGACGAAGCAGAAGAATGAGGAAATTACAGACATGGCGACGCCGTCGACGAGCAAGATGAAGAAATACGCTTGCAAGTTCCAAAACGAATGGAAACAAGAATTTCAGTTCATCCAGGACAGTTCGAAGGGGAAGGTGTATGTTGCCTGTAAATTTTGTAGAACAGACTTCTCCATTGAACACGGTGGCCGAAATGATATACTCATCATGAGCGGAGAAGTTAAACAGGACAATACTGCCATCTAATGGATAGCCACCGGAACACTGAAATTCAAGTTTGTTTGTTTTTTTTCTATGTAAATAAAATAAAAAATAAAAAATATATATATATATATATATATATATATATATATATATATATATATATATATATATATATATATATATATATATATATATATATATATATATATATATATATATATATATATATAGCTAGAATTCACTGAAAGTCAAGTATTTCATACATATATATATATATATATATATATATATATATATATATATATATATATATATATATATATATATACATATATATATATATATATATGAAATATATATGAAATACTCGAGTTGGTGAATTCTAGCTGTAAATAACCACGCCCCCAACCACGCCCCCCGCCCCCAACCACCACCTCCCGATATTGGAGGTCTCAAGGTTGGCAAGTATGGTGGAGACGTGCATCATAGACCACCCTGGCTTTCAATCTGTGTGTCTGGATGTATGGGTGCTGCAGACAGCGTATTACGCCTACAAACAGCAATATGGCGTGCTGCAGCAACAGCAAAATGAGTGAGAGGCACTAATAAGTTTAAATAATTCTTTATTCTATCAACCTTTGGAAGATAAGTCAGAATGAGCACTTTCTTATCTTATTCTTATTCTGTGAAATGTACTGTGCTACAATGTACATGACATTATATATCATAGAAGTATTACATACATGGACCGTAGATGTCAACAATATTTACAATTTACTGCAACAGTAAATGACAAATGAATAGAATGCATGACAATGTCTTTTGCATCTCAGAGAACAGTGAGTCACTGTGTATCCATGTCCGGATAATAACAGGTGGAGGAGAAAAGAAAAGAAACGGCAGATCAACTGGTCTAAAAAGGGGGGTCTATTTAAAGGCTAGAGTATACAAATGAGTTTTAAGATGGGACTTAAATGCTTCTACTGAGGTAGCATCTCTAACTGTTACCGGGAGGGCAGTAACACTTACCGAAGTGACTCCTGTGCTTGGCGATGGCTTCCTCCTTGTCTGGCTTCTCCAGTTCATCGCAGAGGAAGGGAGGCACATCCACAGTGACGCTGACTGGTGTTCTCTGGTCAGGGGTCTGTCTGCAGCCAGCAACAACCTCCCTGATCAAGTCATCTACGTAGCCTGCAAAATACAATTGTACATGTTCCTGCTCACAACATAATATACTCATGGAGAGTGAAACTTGACAGTATTATTACCATGATACAAAGTGTCAAGTGTTTACATGTTTTGTGTCCTCTACACTTACGGTATGTTGGCTCTGTCGCGATTTTCTTGACCACATGGCCCCCTGCTTTATATTTCGGGTAGCGTACTGTATAGCGCTCAGCACCCGCTTGTGTAGTGGCTATAGGGCGGCTCGAGTTTTCATTCCAGTGCAGCCCAGCAAGCATGTTCCTAGGGGTGGTAACAGAATAATGTAATAATTAGTACTAAAGTATGGCACACACTAGTGACACTTAGATTAGTGTGGAAACATACCTGCACAGCATTCCGATGTATGAGAAGACATACATTTTCGGTGCGAACTGTATAAGATAAAAGACACTTTATTCAGTCATGCGTCCATACAATGTGTGTGTACATTTATAAATAGTTTGTAAATTTGAATACAAATTTTTGTGTATTAAACTGTTTATAGTCAGCTATTAAAAATTGATCTCCTGCAATAATGAAGCTGTTTTGTTTTTAATTTTAACACCACGCCAGAATTGTTTGCAATCTTTCTCACCAAGATGCCTAGCCACTATGTTGGACCTTTAACTGCCTAGCCACTATGTTGGACCTCTAACATTCTCTTGCTTACACTGACTGTATCAAGGCTACATTTACTATGCTCTAGTATTTTGCTCCCTGGCCCCCAAAGTCCTAGTGGCAGGTGGTAACCACCGACACCACCTGCAGGCAATCAGCCTAATTCTCACCTGTATGATAAGGCTATGGAACGCCTCCACCTTGGAAGTCTGGTGTTCACCCGACAGCATGGCGATATCTTTCAGCAGGGACTTGTTGTTGACCACCTCCTCCAGTTTCACTGCTGAGCGTGAACCTAAACATACATTTAAAATAGAACAATGTTTCTACAAAAATGTTCCAGTCAACTTAAACTGGTTATTTACTTACAAGTTTATCTGAATTTTTTGACTTTCAAAAGATGTGCAGGAAAATACTGCTAGTCCCTCACTGCTTTCGGGCAACTTATTTGCCTACTCACTTGGTTTGAGCCATTTATTTTGCAGTTGCAGTTGTCCATGAGTACAAATTGGGAAGAGGTCGCCATGGTCCTTGTGGATGTTCTGAATGTGTCGCTCCACAGACTTCCACTTGGCAACCAGAAGTTCCCCCTCTCCAGGCGGTGTAGACACTGCTGCCCAGTAGAGGTGGTTGATTATACTTTGCACCCAGGGCTTCAGGTCTTCACAGTCCTTATGCTTGACGATGGCCTTCAGTTTCTTTCCGATGGCTACAAACAGAAAAAAGCAGAAATTTGTGGATTAAATACAATATCGCATTCATCTGATCACTAATATGTACACACTACTTCACAACTTGTCATGCATACAAATAATCCAACTAACATTTTGCAACATGCCAGATGTCATAGCAGTGCCGTGTATTGGGCATGTTTTCGCGAATCCATTCAGCGATCTGTCTGTGTCTGTCTGTCACCAGCACCCCGACATCCAGGTCCCAGCTGATCAGCAGCTCCAACATCCTCTTCAGTCCTTCCATCTCCATATGGTAGCTGCCAAGACATTCGTTGCTCTGAAATATATATAACAGAAAAGGAATGAGCAAAGAAAAAAATGAAAAAGGGGCTTAGTATACATTGAAATGGTTAATGTTATTAGACAAATTTACTAGGATAATTCTGGAAAATCCCTTATCTGCTTATTATGTTACTAGTGTTTTAGTGAGATTATTTGGTCGTACCTGTACAACCTGAAGGTCGAGAACCACATTGGCCACAAGCTCCATTGTGGTGTAGGTACCAAACTTGGCACTGTGTCCCGGACTGTCTGCTCGCCCATCACCACCAAGGACGAGGGGTCGGCCTTCCACCTGCAGCATGGTGAGGTGCGTCCGTTGCTGTTCCTCCCACACCTTTTTGATGGCTGGCTGCAGGATGAGCTCCTGGTGGTTGAAAAATGTTCTCTTCACATACGTGACCACTCCGATGCTGTTCAGCACTTGCAACACCTTGCCAGAAGATGCGCCAGCGAAGAGAATGCCAGCAGATAGCAGGATGTTGCCCGCGGCATAAGGGCCAATGTTTGGCTGGCTGCTCCAACTACTCCTCTGGTCACATGATGCACATTGAAGAGTCATGGTCAGCTGTGTACCGTTCGAATCCCAAGAAGGGCTTATGTCCTGGCTGCCACAGACTGGACAGTGACACCACTTGACGAGACTCTGGAGGCACGACTCAAAGATGATGTACTTCGGTTCCTTGTGGCAGCCCTCTTCACGCATCTGGTGAGTACGTGGGCGATCTGGCGACCCGTCAGATTGACACGGATCCGATGTCGATGACTCACTCGGCATATAGCTGTCATCGGAAGAACCACTAACAAAAGGCACAGTGGGACTTGATGCTGGTCCTTCATCAAACAATGCAGGAGGTGGTCGTAGCTTGGCTTTCATTCCAGACGCACCTGGAGTTGCTATGTTAGTCTGCATCTCGGGGCTGTCAGATGGAGCTGCTACACTTGACGATGGGACTTCACTAACCCTGGCCAGCCGAGCTCTAACCCTCTCGAGGATCTCTGGGGTCACCTTGTGTCCTAGCAATAAAATCAAACACAAGTTGTTTTATATAATCTGTTAAAATTAAACTAGAATCACATACTAATTATTGTCTTTGAATAACCTAATTTATCCGTCTACTCTACTCTGCACAGGCAGCTGTGCAATGTGTACTGTGATGTGCAGAATCATGTTCATCACCGAAATAGACATACCCTTTGATCTATGATGTATTTTCCCTGTTTGGGTGCTCTTGCTACTGGTCATTGCTGTTGGTGCTGTCCCAATCGGTACCCAGTCCGTCTGGCATCCTTGTTCTCTTGTATTTCCCTGGAAATGGAGAAACAGCTACATGTAATATGGATACCTCATTTACATAAATTATGAATACTTTTGTATTGGGCTTGAACTGTAATCCTTTTGAACATTGATTAGGAAAACAAATCGAACCTGATCTTGATCGCCCTCCTCATCAGGCAAATCTAGTGCCATTGCCATTGGTTCATCCACCGCACCCGCCACTGATGCTGTAGTCGTACTGGCCATGATCTGATCTATTGTCTGTAAATGTACAATACTTTATATTATTGTCTATTGTAATCTATTGACAGTATTGACACTATTGACAGTAATGTCAGTAAATGTACGATACTTTATACTGCAGAAGAACTTGACTAGAACTTGAAGCAATAATTATATGTAGACTATTTTATTGTTAATTTATTTCATTGTTCATGGAGTAGTCCAGTGGTTCTCAAATGGGGGTACACGTACCCCTGGGGGTACTTGAAGGTATGTCAAGGGGTACGTGAGGATTTTTTAAAATATTCTAAAAATAGCAACAATTCAAAAATCATTTATAAATATATTTATTGAATAATACTTCAACAAAATAAATGTTTAGAATTAAGTTCAGATGGATCTCTATTACAATCCCCAAAGAGGGCACTTTAAGTTGATGATTACTTCTATGTGTAGAAATCTTTATTTATAATTGAATCACTTGTTTATTTTTCCACACGTTTTTTGTTATTTTTATATCTTTTTTTCCAAATAGTTCAAGAAAGACCACTACAAATGAGCAATATTTTGCACTGTTATACAATTTAATAAATCAGAAACTGATGACATAGTGCTGTATTTTACTTTTTTTTCTCTTTTTTTCAAACAAAAATGCTTTGCTCTGATTAGGGGACACTTGAGTTAAAAAAAATGTTCACAGGGGGTACATCACTGAAAAAAGGTTGAGAACCACTGGAGTAGTCTATGACTGTGTGTGTGAGTTTTGATTGATTGATTGAGACTTTTATTAGTAGGTTGCACAGTGAAGTACATATTCTGTACAATTGACCACTAATTGGTTACACCCGAATAAGTTTTTCAACTTGTTTATGTCGGGGTCCACTTAAATTGATTCATGATACAGATATATACTATCAGATATATACTATCATCATAATACAGTCATCACACAAGATAAACACATTGAATTATTTACATTATTTACAATCCGGGGTGTGGAGGGGAGGGGAGGGGGGGGGGGGGTTAGGTTTGGTTGTTATAATCAGTCATCAACAATTGAGAACAAATAAATGGATATTGGAACAGTGTAGTCTGACTATGGAAACTGGAAATCAAGATTCTTACCCTCTTCCTTTCCCTTTTGGCAAATGCAGACCTCATGTGCACAGTCTGTCCACTTGTGGAGGGTGTGGGGTGCTCTGAACTTGTCGAACTTGCACTTAAGCATGGCCGTGGTCTGTTGAAAATAGTTGGCTTCGCACCTTTCTTCAGCACGAGTCGACGGGTGGTGGCGATGCCCATCGCTGCCCTTTGCAAGGGACCCTCTTCGAAACATGATCGTTCGAAATGTTCGCTGCATAATACACTGTACTTTGTGTGTGTGGTCCAATCCAACCGTGTTCGCTTGACTTCTTTGTTCCATAGTAAAGCTTGGCCGCCATCTTTTGGGAATAAAAACAATGCAACACCGGTTGTGTTTGTCTTTGTGTTGCTACATCCCGCAGCAACACACCGCTTTCCACCTACAGCTTTCTTTTTTGTAGCCTCCATTGTTAATTGAACAAATTGCAAAAGATTCACCAACACAGATGTCCAGAATACTGTGGAATTTTGTCGAAGAAAACAGAGGTTTTTGTATCGGGTCCGAAGGGGTCCAACCACTTCCGCGGATCTTGTGACGTCACTCGCATACGTCATATCCAAAGGAGTTTTTCAACCGGAAGTTTAGCGGGAAATTTAAAATTGCACTTTATAAGTTAACCCGGCCGTATTGGCATGTGTTGCAATGTTAAGATTTCATCATTGATATATAAATTATCAGACTGTGTGGTCGGTAGTAGTGGGTTTCAGTAGGCCTTTAAGGTACACTTATTAAATATTAAAAATGTGATTAATCACGATTGAGTACAAGTTCATAACAGACAAATTGCAATTAATAGCGATCAAATATTTCTTATCTTATTCATAACTTATATATATTTCACATTGTTTTGCACATGTAATCCATCCATCCATCCATCCATCTTCTTCCGCTTATCCGAGGTCGGGTCGCGGGGGCAGCAGCCTAAGCAGGGAAACCCAGACTTCCCTCTCCCCAGCCACTTCGTCCAGCTCTTCCCGGGGGATCCCGAGGCGTTCCCAGGCCAGCCGGGAGACATAGTCTTCCCAACGTGTCCTGGGTCTTCCCCGTGGCCTCCTACCGGTCGGACGTGCCCTAAACACCTCCCTAGGGAGACGTTCGGGTGGCATCCTGACCAGATGCCCGAACCACCTCAACTGGCTCCTCTCGATTTTGCACATGTAAAACTATCATAATTCTCAAAATGTGTTTTGTGTCAATCCAAATATTGGATTCACATTATTTCTTACGGAAAAAAAATGGTTCAGTTTTCGTCTGACCTTTTGGAAAGAAACAGAGCTGGGGTTTGTTCCTATCAAATGATCCAAGCTGGACTGTGAGCGTCCTCTGAGACTTCCACACGTAGTGAAACCTTCATTAACTTCCAGCAGGCTTACTGGCAAGCCCCATAATGTGCTCAGTCAGCGTTGTATCTTTTTCCACATTAAAAACTGTTGCGATTTCATTTAATCAAACATGTCAGTCAATAAATAGAATTTTGGGTATTGTCACTTTTTTGGCGGTTTCCAGTAATTTTTAATCATCAAACGAATAGTTGATCAGGACAAGAGTGTCACGCCAAACAGAAGAGTGCGCTTGAAAGGAAAGGGAAGTCTTGGTCGTGCTGGTGTGGCTAAAGTGTTAACATGTGCAAGACTTTGATGGCAACTGTATCAAACATTCTGCATGAGAAATACATAAATGGAGTTGTGCTCCCTGATGATTTTGTTTTTGAAGCCGAGCAATACGTTTCCACTTAAACGTGCGCCTACAGCCACTTCAGCAGCGCACTGTGGGTCACTGCAACAAATTCATTAACTTTCCTTTGCCTCGGGACAACGCCTTTGTGTGAAACCAAATGCAGACAGCAGAGGATTTTCCTGGAAATATTTAGCAAAATGTCAAGTAGTTGCATGAGAATAAGGTGGAGATGTTGTATTGTATATGAGCAGGTTGTCATGATCCTTGTCTTTTTATTAAGTTGTTGTTGTACACCGTGCGCACGTGCCACCTGTGTGGGATCTGGCCGGAACTGTTGGAAATGAGTCCCAACAGATGAGGGGCAAAGAAGCATCTGGTACCAGAGGACATGCTCATGGCAGGCAGCGCTGATTAGATCATGACGCCTTTGTCAGGTCTATGTAATGCTCTCATTTCATTTGCAGGAAGCATGTATTCAACCTTTGACTTTCAACAACAACTTTCTGGAAGCGCAGACCTCCTCCAAGGCAAACAATGATTTAGGAAAGTATAGTTCTACTTCTTTTGTGGAAGATGACCAAGATATTATATATGTATACACATATACAGATTTATATACAAACAAAGATATATACTGTAATGTCTGAACTCAAACCAGCACACAGAAACAGGAGTTGCAGGTAAAAAACACACCGAGCACCTTTTATTCAAGGGGAGGTTCCCCTTGAACGGCAAATAAAGTTTTTCCCAATCGGGGATTTTAAATCAAAATCATACAGTAGGTTCACTTTGGCCACTTATTTCCAATAGCACATGCTCTTCGTGCACTCACATGCAGCGCTAGTTTGCCTACAAAGGAGACAGAGAGACAACTATTAGTAAGATTGCCAAAACATGGCAAATTGTCAACAGAGGAGAACATAGTGGAGTTTAGCTTACAGCCCAATGCAGGAGTTCCTTCTCTGAGGAGAACCAGCGACACAGTGAGGCAGAGCTCTGAGCTTAAATAGCAAACATTTGGAGCAGGTGTGCTCTGAGAAGTGTTGACAAATCAGGCTGATTGAGGAGGAAACTTGGGACATACCTTCAATCAATGAGACGGTCCAGGCTCCACCCCCTCCTGCTGTGTTGAGCTCTGCTGTCACTGTGGCTGCTGGCCCTGTGGGAACTCTTACCTGATCGGGGGTTTCTAGCAGAGACTCCACATACACACCCCCTTAAGCTCCTTCCTCGGGCCAGGAGCTTCGAGATCCTCTTGCTCGTGCAGGCGGGACATGGTATCGGCGTGCCGCATCTCTTTGCCAGGGCGGTGTTCGACTTTAAACAGGCGGCATGGCGTAGTGGGCAGAGCAGCTGTGCCAGAAACCTGAGGGTTGCAGGTTCGCTCCCCACCTCTTACCATCCAAATAGCTGCCGTTGTGTCCTTGGGCAGGACACTTCACCCTTTCCCCCAGTGCCCGAGTTATGAATGATAGGTGGTGGGCAGAGGGGCCGTAGGCGCAAACTGGCAGCCACACTTCCGTCAGTCTACCCCAGGGCCAGCTGTGGCTATGAAAGTAGCTTACCACCACCAGATGTGAATGAATGATGGGTTCTCACTTCTCTGTGAAGCGCTTTGAGTGTCTAGAAAAGCGCTATATAAATCTAATCCATTATTATTATTATTATTATTAAACGTGTAGTCCAGGAGTTCCACAAACCACCTGGTGACCCTGTCATTACGATCCTTGTTTGTTGCCATCCACTTGAGGGGCGCATGGTCGGTGACCAGGGTGAATTGCCTGCCCCGCAGGTACTACCGCAAGTGGTGTATGGCCCACTTCACGGTCAAGCATTCCTTTTCTACCTTTGAGTACTTTCTTTCGTGCTTCAAGAGCTTCCTATTGATGAAAGTTACCGGGTGCTCATCACCATGTATGGTCTGGGCCAGGAACGCGCCAATTCTCATTACTGGAGGCATCAGTGTGGAGAGTGAAAGGCTGTTTGAAGTCAAGAGTCACCAAGACAGGCTACCCACATAGGGCCTGCTTCACGGTCTGGAACACCGCCTCCAAAGCGCTGGTCCATCTTATATGGTGAGGCCCCTTCTGGCAAGTCAGATCATACAGAGGGGCTGCGATAGTCGCAAAATTCTCGATGAATTTCTGGTAGTAAGATATCAGGCCTAAGAACGATTTGAGCTGCTTTTTGTGGCGGACCGGGACAACTCTGAATCTTTTCGACCTTCCGGGTCTGGGGCTTGACACACCCTCTCCCAATGGTGTAGCCGAGATAGTCTGTTTCGGTCCAGCCCAGACGACACTTCTTGGGATTCGCCGTGAGTCCCGCTCGTCGCAAGGCCCTCAGGACGGCCTCAAGGTGCTCCAAGTGCTGCGTCTAGGTGACGCTGTGGATTATGATGTCATCAAGGTAGGCTGCAGCGTACGAGTGGTGAGGGCAGAGGACCCAGTCCATCAGGTGCTGGAACGTGCTGACAAACCTGGAAGGGCCCAGGCGCTCAACTAGCTCGTCGACTCGGGGCATGGGGTAGGCATATGTTGAGAGTTCATTCAGCTTACGGAAATCGTTACAGAAGCGTAGAGACCCATCTGGCTTCGGGACAATTACGACAGGGCTGGACCAGAGGCTGTAACGCTCCTCGATCACCCCTAGTTTTAGCATGTTCTTCACCCCCTCACGGATTACGTCTCTCTGGGCCTCAGGGATTCGGTAGGGCCATTGTTTCACCACTCGTCCTGGTGGGGTTTCAATGTAATGTTCAATGACAGTGGTGTGTCCGGGGAGTTCAGAGAAGACATCTCGGCTCTGTCCTATGAGCTCATTGATGTCCTGTACCTGGTCTGGGCCAAGGTCTTTGCCTATTTGGACGGGTGGCTTCTGGGGAGAAACATGTGTTACTAGGGGTGGGTTTGGCACAGGGTTGGCTGGGCACCCCTTCCTTAGGACATTCACATGGTAAATCTGCAAGCCTTTACGCCGGCCCGGCTGACTCACCCGGTAGTTGACGGGCCCCACTTTCTCAACTACCTCATATGGCCCGTGTCACTTTGCCAGAAATTTGCGCTCAGTTGTGGGCACGAGAACCAAAACCTTTTCCTCGGCCTGGAACTCCCGTAGGCGGGCGCCTTTGTTGTAGGTGTGCGCCTGGGATGCCTGGGGCTTTTCCATGTGTTCGCGAACAAGTGGCCATATCTTCTTTGCCCTTTCCTGGAGGCGGTCTACGTGTTCAATAACGCTGCGGTGGGGGCAGGGTTGGCTCTCCCAAGCCTCTTTGGCTGGGTCCAGGAACCTTCGGGGGTTGCGCCCAAAGAGGAGTTCAAAGGGAGAGAACCCCGTGGAGCCCTGTGGTACCTCTCTAATGGCAAAGAGCACATACAGGATTTGCCAAAGGGACAAGCGGTAGAAAATGGATGGATGGATGGCAAATGTTTGACAGAGGAGAACATAGTGGAGTTTAGCTTAGCGCCCAATGCAGGAGTTCTTTCTCTGAGGAGAGCCAGCGACACAGTGAGACAGAGCTCTGAGCTTAAATAGCAAACATTTGGATTGCCTGACTCAGAGCAGGTGTGCTCTGAGAAGGTGCTGACAAATCAGGCTGATTGAGGAGGAAATTTGGGACATACCTCCAATCAATGACACTGCCCAGTCTTCGCCCCCTCCTGCTGTGTTGATCTGCTGTCACTGCGGTTGCTGGCCCTGTGGGAACTTTTACCTGATTGGGGGTTTCTAGCAGAGACTCCACAATACATACATACATATACAGTGCAGGCCAAAAGTTTGGACACACCTTCTCATATCAATGCGTTTTCTTTATTTTCATGTCTATTTACATTGTAGATTGTCACTGAAGGCATCAAAACTATGACACCTGTGAAGTGAAAACCATTTCAGGTGACTACCTCTTGAAGCTCATTGAGAGAATGCCAAGAGTGTGCAAAAAAGTAATCAGAGCAAAGGGGTTATTTCACCACATCAGTTATTTTGCCTTTTTTTGTTAAGTACATAACTCCACATATGTTCATTCATAGTTTTGATGCCTTCAGTGACAATCTACAATGTAAATAGTCATGAAAATAAAGAAAACACATTGAATGAGAAGGTGTGTCACAAATTGGACAAATTCTAAATGGCTCGTTTGGAAGAA
Organism: Entelurus aequoreus; assembly: GCF_033978785.1. Taxonomy (NCBI): domain Eukaryota; kingdom Metazoa; phylum Chordata; class Actinopteri; order Syngnathiformes; family Syngnathidae; genus Entelurus; species Entelurus aequoreus. Next base: position 49,585,772 of record NC_084731.1, on the reverse strand, counting down.
GTATGACGAAAGGCAAAATTGTTTTCTCCACCATGCCTCCATGGTTTGATTTCACATTTTCGGGACTAATGCAGATCCCAAATACACAAAAACAGGTAAGAGTAGGTAAAAAAATGTTTTTTTAAAAGTTGCTTTTGAATAAGATGGACCATTTAAGAATAAACACAGCTTTTTATAAAACATATATATCATGATTATGATTAATAACTTATACATCAGCCATGTTGTACTTAAAGAAGAGAGGACAGCAATGTGTTAACCAGTTTCTTGCAATACAATTTCAGTTCTATGATTATTATCACACTTTTTCTCTCTGTCTCACACTGCTATGTAGGGGGTGTCCTGGGTGGTCCACCAACATTATATAGCACTAAAGACTGTGACATTAGCAATGGCAGAATCATCTACTTTTTTAAAGGTGTTATTCTAGGGATACGCTAAACCCAGTAAACTTTATCATGTGTGTGGGGATGTAAATGTTCAGTCCTTGAAAAGCTCTATCATTTTTTTCCATTTTTTTTTCCATTAAAGCAAGTCGTGACTCATTTAATTTTAGATGCCCTTACTTTTCAAGGAGAGCAGAGTTGTTTTTCTTGAAAAATGTCAACGCATAATTTTAAAGTGAAATCCTTGAGCATGAAAGATTTTGATCAATGTTGCACCAACCTGACACTTGGTCGAGGCTAAATGTAACAAAAACATGAATCAATTTGGTTATATTTCTTCTTTCCACTTTTTTAATACCTAACCATGGACTGCGTGGCTCGGTTTGTAGAGCTGCCGTGCCAGCAACTTCCAGGTTCGATCCCCGCTTCCGCCATCCTAGTCACTGCCGTTGTGTCCTTGGGCAAGATACTGCTCCCAGTGCCACCCACACTGGTTTAAATGTACCTTACCTAGATAATGGGTTTCACTATGTAAAGCGCTGTGAGTCACTACAGAAAAGCGCTATATAAATATAAGTGACACATACAGTATATGCCAGGAGCACTAGTCTTTAGGGACCTACAGTAGCTACTGCAAATCTAATGTAATCTTATGTTCTAGGACCTATAAACAGCAGTTAAATATATTCTATTTGCCAGTAGAGCTCTGATGTTTTTAAAGACTTACTGCCAAAATCAAATATTGTCTATATGACAAAACCCCTCTTCTTTTTTCAAAATAAAAGTATGTCTATATGACAGTAGTACTCTGCTGTCTTTCAGGATCTACTACAAAAAGGCTAATCAATTATTTTTTTACATGACAGAAGCACTATGCTGTTTTTAAAACCCTAGCTCCTGTCAAATGAAGGATCTTTGACAAACGTTTTTATTTTGAACAATAGGTTTAAAAGCAGAAGAGTATTTTTGTCATAGCCAATCTTTGATTAGTCTTTTTGCAGTAGGTTCTTTGAAAAAGTATAGTACTACTCTCATATAGAGGATCTTTGATTTGCATTTTTGCACTAGAAAATGTAAAAATAAAAAGCCGCACTTCCTTGCCTCATGTTATTAAAGCTAAATTTGATGTAAAAATGTTTTTCAGGTAATGGTACTACAACTGACTGTAACTGAGGAAAATGTACTTCAATTTCTTGTAGTTACAGAAAGTAAAAACATTATTTAAAGGCATCTAAATATATTTTCTATTTTATGTGACGTTTTTCCCCCCCAGAATGTAGCAATATAGTTAAAATGGCTGCCACTGTGTACCCATAAAGCAGGGGTCGGCAACCCAAAACGTTGAAAGAGCCATATTGGAACAAAAATACAGAAAACTAATCTGTCTGGAGCTGCAAAAAATGAAAAGCTGTACATAAGTCTTATAAGTGTCTATATTAGCTATAATAGCCTACTATGAAAATGACTATGTGTCGCAGGCTGAAGCAAATCTTCGTTGACGGAAATGTTGAAATGTAATATTTATTCTACACATTTTTACAACGTTAGTGTCACAGTCCCTGCAGTGTCTTGTGTGTTAGTGTCGTCTGTCTGGGTGTGGTCATGTGTGGGCGGAGTTTGGGTTCCTGGCTTCCCAGTCTGGCACACCTGGCGCTGATCAGCCCACTCACCTGCCTGCCATCAACTAATCACATCCACACCACAAAAGCCCTGGCCTCCTCACATGACGCTGCCAGATCGTTTCACAGCTCTCCAAGTGGTAACGCTTCTCACCAGTTATCGCAGCATTTTGACGAACTTTTGTTTGTTTGTGCTTGTTCCTCGACTCACCATTGTTTTCCTCTGCCTCCAGTGCCGACCTCCTCTAATCCTGCCTGCCTGCCAGACACCTGCCCTCCAGCCGACGACGCCTTTCCCTCCTCCCTTATCTGACTGAATTAAACCCTTTGGACTTTTTTATCTGCCTCTCTTGTCTGCTTTTGGGTCTGCCAGCTTGTTAAATCGTGACAATTAGAAATCATTAGTAAATCAGAGGCTACTCAGAAGGTGAGATAACTCCTGGAAATTACTGGCTTATAATGGCCAAAGGTATAGATGTGTGTGTTCAAGTTAAAGGAAACGGCAGGCTGTCTTCTTTTAATAGATTTATTACAATCTTTGGCTAGCTAGGTAATGTTTGCTGTGGTCTGGAACAACATGGCACACAAACAACTATCTGAAATGCAGCCAATATGACATACAGATAATGTGTCATGAGACATGCAAAACTAAATTATATACCAAGAGGATAAAAAGTAAAGGATATTAAATAAGAACAAATATACCTACAAATGAGGTATAATGGTGCAGCTAGCCTAAATAGCATGTTAGCATTGATTAGCTTGCAGTCATTCACTGACCAAATATGCCTGATTAGCACTCCAACAAGTCAATAACATCAAAGATCACCTTTGTGCATTCACGCACAACATGAAACTTTTGGTGGACAAAATGAGACAAAGAAGGAGTGGAGGATTTTACATGTAAACAAACTGTTGCGTCACAGTCTACACTATGGTGAGTTCAAGAACCGGCCAAATTAATAGGACAAAACGATGTTCACCAAATACTCTCATTAGTGAAGCATACACACAAACATATTGGGCTTTTATAACAATTGGGAAGGTTTGTGTCATGTTTGTTCTCACACAAAAAACATACTAAAACAAAAAAATAGTTTTTCTCCCATCTTTTTCCATTTTCAATCCTTTTTAGGGCCTGATTTACTAAGATCCAAATACCACGCACTCAACAGCGTATGCAAAAAATAAAATAGCGTGTGTTGTGCGTGTGTGATCGACTAACAATGTGCAATTAAAAGTGGTGCAGACCGCCTTATTTAAATGAGGATTTTGCATACATACAGGGCTTTTTACCAGAGAGATGGTCCATTTTCTTCACATTCATGTTGTCATACTTATACCTGTGTGCAATGTGTTGGACCAGCAGCACACATCTATAATCACACCTTTTCTGATTTGCAATATAGACAAAAGAATCATATTCACACTGACACTTTCTGACACTTTTCTTTCACTTTCACATTCAGTGCCCGAGACTGTGGATCTAATTACCAGTGTATTTGTGCGTTTGAAATGACTAAAACACAATAAAATGCATAATGAAAGACGTATTTTCATGGAGGAGGTATATTATAGTACCATATTTTCTGGAATATTGTAAACTCACTACACCGGTATGTTTTAGCGCTTCAAAGGCCTACTGAAATGAAATTGTTTTATTTAAACGGGGATAGCAGATCCATTATATGTGTCATACTTGATCATTTCGCGATATTGCCGTATTTTTGCTGAAAGGATTTAGTAGAGAACATCGACGATAAAGTTCGCAACTTTTGGTCGCTGATAAAAATAGCCTTGCCTGTACCGGAAGTAGCGTGACGTTACAGGTTGAAGGGCTCCTCACATTTCCCCATTGTTTACAATGCAGCGAGAGCGATTCGGACCGAGAAAGCGACGATTACCCCATTAATTTGAGCGAGGATGAAAGATTTGTGGATGAGGAACGTGAGAGTGAAGGACTAGAGTGCAGTGCAGGACGTATCTTTTTTCGCTCTGACCGTAACTTAGGTACAAGCTGGCTCATTGGATTCCACACTTTCTCCTTTTTCTATTGTGATCACGGATTTGTATTTTAAACCACCTCGGATACTATATCCTCTTGAAAATGAGAGTCGAGAACGCAAAATGGACATTCACAGTGACTTTTATCTCCACGACAATACATCGGCGAAGCTCTTTAGCTACGGAGCTAACGTGATAGCATCTGGCTTAAAAGCAGATAGAAACAAAAGAAATAAACCCCTGACTGGAAGGATAAATAGAAAATCAACAATACTATTAAACCATGGACATGTAACTACACGGTTAATGCTTTCCAGGCTGGCGAAGCTTAAAAATGCTGTTGCTAACGACGCCATTGAAGCTAACTTAGCAACGGGACCTCACAGAGCTATGCTAAAAACATTAGCTATCCACCTACGCCAGCCAGCCCTCCTCTGCTCATCAACACCCGTGCTCACCTGCGTTCCAGCGATCGACGGAGCGACGAAGGACTTCACCCGATCATAGATGCGGTTGGCGGCCCGGAGACGGAGGAAGTCAAGGTGAGGTCGGCGGCTAGCGCGTCTGCTATCCATCTCAAAGTCCTCCTGGTTGTGTTGCTGTAGTCCACCGCTAATACACCGATCCCACCTACAGCTTTCTTCTTTGCAGTCTTCATTGTTCATTAAACAAATTGCAAAAGATTCACCAACACAGATGTCCAGAATACTGTGGAATTTTTCGATGAAAACAGAGCTGTTTGTATTGGGACACAATGGTGTGCCAATACTTCCGTTCACTTCGTGACGTCACGCGCAAACGTCATCATACCGAGACGTTTTCAACCGGATATTTCCCGGGAAATTTAAAATTGCACTTTATAAGTTAACCCGGCCGTATTGGCATGTGTTGCAATGTTAAGATTTCATCATTGATATATAAACTATCAGACTACGTGGTCGGCAGTAGTGGGTTTCAGTAGGCCTTTAATGGCGAGTTTACTGACAGATATAAGTAAGAACTTTACACTACTTTATTTTAGAAATGGCAACAGCGGAGGATGAATGTCCCGTAACAAGAAGATAGAGAAAAAGAAGAAGCTTGTCGACTATGCTGTCGGCACGGACTACAAAGGCGGACGCGTACACATTTGCAGGACTTATGCAGATCCCAAATATAGATCAGCGGGTACCAGAAGGTAATAAAAGTGGCTTTTGCATAATATTGCGAAACAAAATGCCAGATAATATGTCTTACCTTATACACACACCATAATAATACTTGTATGTTGAAGCACAGTACAATCCATCAAGCGGTGCGGATTCATAGCTTACCAAAGTCGTACTTAAACATTTTTGATAGATTTTGGTGTTGTTTACTTGAGTCATATTGCAGTCTACACGTATCTCTTATGTGTGACTGCCATCATATTGCAGTCTACACATATCTCTTATGTGTGACTGCCATCTACTGGTCACACTTATAATTTCACCATGTACCAAATAAAATGCTTCAAGGTCGGTAAGCACAACCAAAATTATTCCGTACATTAGGTGCACCGGGTTGTACGTTTTGAGAAAATTAAAGGATTTGAAGTGCGCCTTATAGTCCGAAAAATACAGTAATATACACTATATTGCCAAAAGTATTTGGCCACCCATCCAAAAGATGAAAATCAGGTGTCCTAATCACTTGGCCCAGTGTATAAAATCAAGCACTTAGGCATGGAGACTGTTTTTACACACATTTGTGAAAGAATGGGCCTCTCTCAGTGGTTTCCAGCGTGGAACTGTCATAGGATGCCACCTGTGCAACAAATCCAGTCATGAAATTCCCTCGCTCCTAAATATTCCAAAGTCAACTTTATTATAAGAAAAGTCAAGAGTTTGGGAACAACAGCAAGTCAGCTACCAAGTGGTAGGCCACGTAAACTGACAGAGAGGGGTCACCGGATGCTGAAGCGCATAGTGCAAAGACTTTCTGCACAGTCAGTTGCTACAGAGCTCCAAACTTCAGGTGACCTTCCAATTAGCCCACGTACAGTACGCAGAGAGCTTCATGGAATGGGTTTCCATGGCCGAGCAGCTGCATCTAAATAGAAATGTCTGATAATGACTTTTTTGCCAATATCCGATATTGTCCAACTCTTAATTACAGATTCCGATATCAACCGATACCGATATATAAAGTCGTGGAATTACACATTATTATGCCTAATTTTGGTGTGATGCCCCGCTGGATGCATTAAACAATGTAACAAGGTTTTCCAAAATAAATCAACTCAAGTTATGGAAAAAAATGCCAACATGGCACTGCCATATTTATTATTGAAGTCACAAAGTGCATAATTTTTTTTAACATGCCTCAAAAGAGCAGCTTGGAAATTGAGACATGCTCTCCTTAAGAGAGCATGAGGAGGTTGAGGTGGGCGGGGTTAGAGGTAGCGGGGTGTATATTGTAGTGTCCCGCAGAGGTGTAGACTTGAGTCACATGACTTGGACTCGAGTCAGACTCGAGTCATGAATTTGATGACTTAAGACTCGACTTGACAAAATGTAAAGAGACTTGCAACTCGACTTGGACTTTAACATCAATGACTTGTGACTTCACTTGGACTTGAGCCTTTTGACTTGACATGACTTGCTACTTTCCCCAAAACCCAAAGATTAAAAAGTTATTAAAAAGTTTAAAAGTTATTCAGGAGCGCTCCGTATCAGCGTGTGTGCTGCCTGTCAGTACAACAGCCAATCACTGCTAACCAGTGTTGGGTTAGTTACTGAAAACCAGTAACTAGTTACAATTACTAGTTACTTAATTTCAAAAGTAACTCAGTTACTAACTCAGTTACTTACATCAAAAAGTAATGCGTTACTGTGAAAAGTAACTATTTAGTTACTTCTTTTTTTCTTCTTTTTTTTTAAAGCTCCCATTAATGCCCTTTTAGCCTTCATTACAATACTGTTATTGCACTGGAGAATAATACAATCTGTTGATCAACTTGACATGCATTTTTATTTTCATTTTAACATAATTACTGTAATGAAAAACAGTGCAACATAAAAAGGCATTTCTCCTTTCTTTAAACTTGGACCAATGACCATTAATAAAAAACAACTTAAAGTGCAACATAAGAAGGCACATCATCTTCCTTGAAACATAGATAGTGAAATAAAGCCTGACATCTGGAGTGATGGTGCTGTCTTCCACACTTTGAGTCATGGATTGTACAATCCTTGTTTTCAGTGGCAGGATCATTGACACAGATGGTGAAGTTTCAGTGCTCAGTAGAGATGTAACACTTTTGAGGGGTTTAAGCACCTGGAGGACCTCCTCTGCCACTCTCACATCATCATCAGACAGGTTGATGATGTCTTTGACATTTTTCTTCAGGGTCTTGTGGGTCAATGCAGAGTATATAGCTGCCTGCTGCTCCAACATATCATAAGTGGAGTTCCACTTCGTTGGGACATCATGTATGAGCTTTATGAGTAGGCAGCTTTAGCATGTCTTGCTTTGTCTTAAGTACACGAGCAGCTGTTGTGCTAGGAAACCTCCTTCCTGATCCATCCTATTGACTGAGATGTGATGCCAAATTCACTACATGTGCAAAGCACCTACCTGTGGTCCCAGTCCTGCCTCATTCACTGCAATTATTTGATTTTTGGCATTATCACTTGTGACTGGGATATCTTTATCTTCCATTCCTCCACTGCTTGTGTCAGTACCTGCGCAAGGTGACTCTCGTAGAGGGGGCGTGTCTGCTCATCTGCCAGTCTGCTATGATGAAGTGAGCGCTTATCGTCACATAGTTTCCCTGGACGTCCACCAGTCTGTCGTGAGCGCAACAGATGATGCTCTGGATAGTTCATCCACAACTTTTTTCTTCTCCTGCTCATAAAATCTGGCACAATCTTATCGCTGAAGTGGGTGCGCGACGGGATGTCGTAACATGGCTCAAGCACGGTCAGCATGTGTTTAAAACCCTCGTCTTCCACAACTGAGTCTGCTCCTATAAACACACCGATTAAATGGCGCGGGGCGTTCAAGCTCCTCCGTTACTCCGCTCGCCATGACCACGCTGTGTGTGGACTGAACGTGCATGCGAACAACCTTTTTGTTTTGTTTTATATATCAAACCGCGGATCACGTGTGTCCCTCCCCCCCCACACCCACACCCAGACACACACACACGGCTCTTTTCTTCTCTCCGGCTTGTGACAGAGGAAGATTCAGAAGAACGACACCGCAACGCATCAGTTTCTAGCCGATACTACATAAAAAATAACGTAAAATAACGCAGTAACGCATCATGTAGTAACGGTAACTGAGTTACTGGATATAAAAAAATAACGCGTTAGATTACTAGTTACCGCCGAAACTAACGGCGTTACAGTAACGCGTAACGCGTTAGTCCCAACACTGCTGCTAACGCTATAACCATAGACATGTTTTAAGTAGACGCAGCATCGAGCGCTACTGCCTACTGCCGCTGACGAGATGCGGGGCCGCCGTCTCAGAGTGGTGATCTGCTCCACTCATTGCAATTCATTTGGCAGGATCAATGAACTGTCAGCGCATTTAATTCATTTTACCTCACTGAATACCACTGATTTTCACGCGTTTTTTTGTCATACGTCTAGCTATGATAAAAGACACATGTTTTGGCGTGTTTTATTATTCATAGTTTGCTTAACAGTAATAGAATATTCTTATATGCTATAAGTGACCAGACATCCGAGATCAAAACTGGGAATATAATCCCAGAGAAGGGGGAAAAAAATGGTCAGCTATTTTTAAGTTGAAGAAACAATATGATGAGGTTATATATACCTGTACATGCGTATATCCTACATAAACAATGTATGAATACATTAGATATCTATATATTTTAGGGACCTATAGACTGTATCTCTGTTGCTGCAACAGCAGAGAGTTTATTCTGTCTTGACACTTTGTATTGATATTTTGTATTACATTCTTCCCTTAAAGGCCTACTGAAACCCACTACTACCGACCACGCAGTCTGATAGTTTATATATCAATGATGAAATCTTAACATTGCAACACATGCCAATACGGCCGGGTTAACTTATAAAGTGCAATTTTAAATTTCCCGCTAAACTTCCGGTTGGGAACGTCTTTGGATGAAGCGTATGCGCGTGACGTCACGACGGCAACGGAAGTATTCGTACCCAATGTGTCACCATACAAACTGCTCTGTTTTCATCGAACAATTCCACAGTATTCTGGACATCCGTGTTGGTGAATCGTTTGCAATTTGTTTAATGAACAACGGAGATTGCAAAGAAGAAAGTTGTAGGCGGGATCGGTGTATTAGCAGCTGGCTGTAGCAACACAACAAGGAGTACTTACTTGGATAGCAGACGCGCTAGCCGATGCTAGCCGCCAACGCATCTGTGATCGGGTGAAGTCCTTCGTCGCGCCGTCGATCGCTGGAACGCAGGTGAGCACGGGTGTTGATGAGCAGATGAGGGCTGCCTGGCGTAGGTGGAGCGCTAATGTTTTTATCATAGCTCTGTGAGGTCCGGTTGCTAAATTGCTAAGTTAGCTTCAGCATCGTTAGCAACAGCATTGTTAAGCTTTGCCAGGCTGAGAATTATTAACCGTGTAGTTACATGTCCATGGTTTAATAGTATTGTTGATCTTCTGTCTATCCTTCCAGTCAGGGATTTATTTATTTTGTTTCTATCTGCATTGGAGCCAGATGCTATCACGTTATCTCAGTAGCTAAAGAGCTTCGCTGATGTATTGTCGTGGAGATAAAAGTCACTGTGAATGTCCATTTCGCGTTCTCGACTCTCATTTTCAAGAGGCTATAGTATCCGAGGTGGTTTAAAATACAAATCCGTGATCCACAATAGAAAAAGGAGAGTGTGTGGAATCCAATGAGACCTTGTACCTAAGTTACGGTCAGAGCGAAAAAAGATACACCCTGCACTGCCTCTCTAGTTCTTCACTCTAACGTTCCTCATCCACAAATCTTTCATCCTCGCTCAAATTAATGGGGTAAGCGTCGCTTTCTCGGTCCGAATCTCTCTCGCTCCATTGTAAACAACGGGGAATTGTGAGGAATGCTACCTCCTGTGACGTCACGCTACTTCCGGTATAGGCAAGGCTTTTTTTTATCAGCGACCAAAAGTTGCAAACTTTATCGTCGTTGGTCTATACTAAATCCTTTCAGCAAAAATATGGCAATATCGCGAAATGATCAAGTATGACACATAGAATGGATCTGCTATCCCCGTTTGAATTAAAAACATTCATTTCAGTAGGCCTTTAAATTATCATGTTTACAGTGATTGTTTTATATGTATTTTTTATGTATGTCGCTTTGGATAAAAGGGTCTGCCAAATACTTAAACATAAACATATATAAACGCCTGAAAGTCTTTATATCAGCTAAAACCACCAATCTGTTTCACTGGATTCAGAATAAAACCAAATTCTGTCTTACCCAACAATGTTAGTATTTGAATATTGTTACTTGAAAACTTATTTCTGGTTACAATTATACTGTTAAGAAAGTATTGTCTTATATTTTGCCTAAAATGAGAATGCATCTGTAACTGTTCTGGGTCGGCACAATGACGAGGCTTTTTCCACTGTTCACAGCTTCATTTATTTTCCTTCCAACCTGCGGGCGACAATCAGACAATGTCGGTACCCGGTCTTTCTTTGGCTTACGCCCTCAGCCATGTAAAACTTTTCTGTCCATATATACATTTTTAACCATTTACAATGAAAACGCCAGATACAAACAGTCTGTAAAATATTGAAATGTACATTCCAAGCGCCATTCCGTGGCAGAACAAAACATGTAACATTTGCTATAATTAACACCTTAGAAAATAAAATAAAACCACAAACCTGCGGGCGACAATCAGACAATGTCGGTACCCGGTCTTTCTTTGGCTTACGCCTAAACACACAGAATAACACTGTTACCTACACACATAAGCACACACACGCACGCACACACTGAACAAGTATCATTACCTACACATGTAGGCACACACACACACGCACGCACGCACGCACGCACACACTGAACAAGTCTCATTACCTACACTTGTAGGCACACACACACGCACGCACGCACTGAACAAGTATCATTACCTACACATGTAGGCACACACACGCACACACACACACACGCACGCACGCACGCACGCACACACTGAACAAGTCTCATTACCTACACTTGTAGGCACACACGCACGCACGCACGCACACACTGAACAAGTATCATTACCTACACATGTAGGCGCACACACACACACACACACACACACACACACACACACACACACACACACACACACACACACACACTAAACAAGTCTCATACAACAAAGAGCGGCCATTTGGCGCCAATGTTAGCGATGTAATGTTACCTGGAATCTGAACTTAAAACTAGAGGACAACACAGGTAAACATATTCACATTCTTGGTACACACATTCATTGATTAAAGACCTAATTTCTACCGAAAAACAAACAATAGGTTGGTGGGATCGTCCGACCGAGACTCACCCTCAGCCATGTAAAACTTTTCTGTGAGGGAAAAAGGGAGGGGCTCCACAACCCAGGGGGACTACAGGAACTCAGAAGGGACAAAAATATATTAAACCGCCCTTTCACAGGTGAGCAGAAAAGAGAACTATTTGGAGATAAAATTTACAAACAAAATATAATAAATAACAAAGGTGTATTTTAACTCCGTTACACCCACCCCCACTGAATTTTATCGAATTAGAGCACACACATTACAGTATACAAGAGACACGACAACACGACAACACGAGAAATCACAAGGGGCCAGCGCAATGGTATCTAACACTAAATGTTTCCTATAAGGATGAAGTGGTACGAAGGCAGCACTTATCCCTCAATCCATCAACTGGCAACAGGGTGCCTTCTACACCCCGTAAGGCCCCATAAACAGCACAGTACTAGCTCACAATACAGGGGGGGGTTTGAGCCCCCACAGAAGCGCAAAAATGCCAGTAAAGGCTACCTGAGTTAAGTCTTAGTCAGTAAATGTCTGGAATATGGGTCGATACGTAGCTTTAACATTCAACTCCTCCTGTGTCACATCTTGCCTAGACATGGTCTGTATCAGTCTGTTTACAGGCTTAACCAGACGACCAAATCTTGACCTGACGTGATTGTGTGCGTCAGAGAAGACAGAGCAAGTGGGTAAGGTCTGGTCAGATGTGAGGCAAGTATCAGTCTGTGTCACCTTGCCAGTAGTACAGTCTGGGTGTCTCGCATGAGGGGCAATACCTGCAGCCTTCAAAAACTTACAGTCACCAGGCACAAACTGATCAGACACATCGCTATCAGGTGAGACTGAAGCCGCATGGAGGTCAGGGGTCACAATAGTTACGTCAGTGATGTGCATCCCCGATAAAGGTGAATCAGACAACTGTGTGACCCACTCCACGGTCCTCATTCTTGAGTCCACAGGTTCTGGATCAGTTAACGGGGCATTTTCTTCATCCACAGGTGAGGTAGCGTCATTTCCAGCGTCAAGGCAGGACTCAGTCTCACAGAGAGACTCAGGAATGGATGAAGCGACGCTGGACATTTCACTTGCTTCAATCACAGGGAGGAAATTGGCCAGTATCAGCAGGTTCCTGTGAACTACCCTTTCTTGTCCAGACACAGTGTCACAAATCCTGTATGTGTGCGTCTCTGAGTTCACATCCACCACAGTGTAGATTTTTGACTCCCATCGGTCGGCAAGCTTCTTTTTACCCCTCTCCTTTTTGTTGGCCAGAAGTACCCTGTCACCAATCTCAATGGTGGACCCCTTCACTCTCCTGTTGTATAGTTGAGCGTGTCTGCCCTGTTCTTTTTTTGCATGGTCTTGAGCTATCACCATCGCTTCTTTCAAATCGTCAGCGAGAGATGCCACATACTTATCATAACCTGTCACAACTGAGTCATGGAGGACAGAGCAGAACAGAACATCAACAGGAAGGCGAGGGACACGACCAAACATCAGGTAAAAAGGAGGGAAGCCTGTCGTCTCATGGACCGCACAGTTATACATGAATGTCAGCGTCTGCAGTCGCCTAGGCCAGTCAGCTTTTTCTTCAGGAGACAACGCACGTATCATACCACCCAATGTCCTGTTAAACCGTTCCACGCTCCCATTACCCATCGGATGGTAGGGGGTCGTGTGAGACTTCCTGACACCTGAGACCTTGAGGAGCTCACTTATCAGGTGACTTTCAAAGTTAGTACCTTGGTCGCTATGGATTCTTTCTGGAAACCCAAAAACACAAAAGTACCGGTCCCAGAGAACCCTTGCCACCTGCCTAGCTGTCTGGTCTTTGCATGGAAATGCCTGAGCCATTCGAGTAAAGTGGTCAGTAACCACCAAAACGTCAATGGATCTATTTCTGAAGTCTTCGGCTGACCAGAAATCTATACAGACTAGCTCCATTGGTCTGCTCGACGTTATGCTCTCTAGAGGAGCCCTTCCTTCAGGTTCAGCTGTCTTGCTGACAATGCATCGCTGACAGTGACGTACATAATCTCTCACATCTCTATCTAGGGACAGCCAGAACAACCTTTGTCTTGTTAAGCTGAGGCTCCTGAACTGACCCTGGTGTCCAGCACCGTCATGAACACCTTGCAGAACCTCAGGCTTAAGTGCATCAGGAACAACATATTGAAAGCGCTTTCCCCTGGTTTTCAGATCTTTTGAGATTCTATACAACACACCATTAATCACAGTAAACCTATCCCAGTGTTTCAAATATCTTATAACAGGGACAGACTCATTAAACCTCTCTCTCCTAGAAGGTCTCCTGCGCCTCTCAACATAGACCAATACACGAGAAAGGGTCCTGTCCTCCAACTGTTTATCACCAAGCTCTTTTTCAGTGTAAGCAGGTAAGGTGTCTAGGCCAGGCGGAATCAACTGCGGCAGGAACTGCAAGACATCAACAGCACGGGCCCTTGAGCCAGCATCCCACTCAATGTGAGACTGCAAGATAGCAGACACATCCTCTGACGCGATACACTGAGTCTGCATGGCAAACGGACCGCATGGGGACCGGCCAATTTCGCTTGGTGGGGAGAGTTTCACATGACCACTAGATGACCTGAAGGCGTCCTGAACCAACACATTCGACATATCTACAGCTGTAGAGAGGAGATCTGCATAGGGTTCAGCAAGTAGTCTGCAGCCAACACTCTCTTTAACAAATGGCACACGACTCAAGGCGTCAGCAACGTTGTTCTGGTGGCCTGGTACATATTTAATACCAAAGTCGTAACTCGCCAATTTAGCAACCCACCGTTGTTCACAGCAGTCTAGCTTCGGCTTTGTTAGTATGTGAGTCAACGGGTTATTGTCTGTCCAAACTGTGAATTTGTGGCCCTTCAACCAGTGACTGAACTTGTCACAGACCGACCATTTCAAAGCTAGAAACTCTAAACGATGAGCTGGATAATTTTTCTGGGACTGAGACAATGACTTGCTGGCGAAAGCTATCGGTCTGGCACGCGCTTCACCCTCTTGAATCTGTGACAACACAGCGCCTATGCCATCCAGGGATGCATCAGTTGACAACAGGAAGGGGCGTGTGAAGTCAGGGTGGGCTAGGACCACACTGTGAATCAACGAGGATTTCAGTTTCTCAAACGCTTGTTCCTGTTCCACTGTCCAGTCAGAAGAGTGCAGCTTCCTGCATGACATTTTGGTTTTATGTTTCAACGCCTTCATTTTCACACCCTTTAGCAGGTTAAAGAGTGGCTTAGCAATGGCAGAATATCCTGGCACAAAATGTTGATAGTAATTTACCATCCCCAAGAATGATCTTATCCGCTTCTGGGATGGGGTCACACCATCGAGTTCCATTAAGTCAGCACTTGTCATGTTTACGATGCTCTCAACTTTGCTCGGGTCTGTTGAAACACCTTCCTCATTTATTATGTGGCCTAGAAACTTGACAGACTTTTTGAGGAGAAAGCACTTCTTAGGTGCCAACTTTAAGTTATGACTGCGCAGCTTGTCAAAAACCATTTCTAGGCGCTGCAAAGCAATGTCCTCATCAGGTGCAAACACCAACAAATCATCCAAATAGCACAACAGACTTAGATAATTTTGGTCCCCAAAAATACTGGTCATCATGCGCATGAAACTACCAGGACTGTTGCAGAGACCCTGGGGAAGACGATTGTATTCATATAAACCCATGGGAGTAGTAAAGGCAGAATACTTTCTATCATCTTCATGTAGTGGCATGTTATAAAAACCTGAAGTCAAATCCATGGTACTGAAAAGACAGTTGCCTCCCAGAGCGGCCAAACAATCCGCTTGGTGGGGAAGGGGATGAGCATCCTTCAGAGTCCTCTTATTCAACCAGCGAAAGTCTGTGCAGATGCGGAGGTCTCCATTTTTTTTCCACACCAGCACCAGTGGCGATGCGTACTCGCTGGTTGACTTTCTGATGATTTCTCTTTGCTCCATGTCACTCAGTACTTGACGCAGCTTCTGGTACTGGCTAGGAGGCACTCTCCTGTATGGGAGCCTGAATGGCCTGCTGTCAGACAGATGAATGCGGTGCACAAAACCCTTTGCCTCCCCACAGTCCAGTTGGTGGCGTGAAAAGACATCTTCATACTGCAAAACAAGATGAGTCAGCCTCTTCTTACAATGTTCTGACACCTCACACGACTCAATGTCAATGTTGCACAGTCCAACCGACTTGAGCTTGTCTATCACAGAGTCAATATCAGCGGCAGGTGGCATAGCTGATTGGGTGCAACTGAGCAGGGGAGCTCCTGAGAGTTGGGCAACATCCATGTCTTCAAGGGCAACACAGGAGTAAACATCAGCCAGTTTAGCATTGCGCCTCAATAGCACAGGCCTGTCAGAAGTGTTAATGAGTTTTAGAGGGACCCACCTATCTCCCCACATTGGGGACACGATCCTCGCAACCAACACACCTCTAGGAGCTGAACGGGATGACGTCGGCTCAGTCATGACGGCGCTGCCTGGTGAAACCGCAGTGTTCCTGGGTAGTTTTCCCCAGATGAGGTACTCACGACCAGGCTCCAGGCAGACAGCAGAGTTGCACCTGACTGTGCCGATCCTGTCAGGAGCATCCTCACCTCTCCAGGGGTTCAGGCCAGCCAGCATGGACAGGAAACATTCCACCTCTGGATCTGTGTGTGAGCAGGGACCAGAAACTGTTCTCCAAAACGAGTCACATCTTTTAGACTGGTGTAGAATGTATTTTAAAACATTAGTTCCCAGGATTAACTCATCCTGTTGACCAGGGACAACAAGTGTGGGGACCAGCATTTTACAGCCATACACTTCCATTTCAATGTCAAAAGCACACTTTGGCTTCACACATAAACCCCCACAACCAATAAGAGTCACATTCACATCGATTTGATTTTGGCCAGATAGTACACCAGTCTCCCTCAATCTCATTTCTACTGTCTCACTAATGCTGCAGGCCATCGAACCACTGTCCATCATGCCACCCAATGTAACAACCCCACCCACAGTCACAGGTGTGTAAAAGAGACTGTCACTCTGTCTAACTCTGTGAATATTCTGATAAACAACTTCAGAGTCATTGCAGGAGGCCTTGGTGGATGTGTAAACCGTTTCAGCATCAGACATGTCATCAAATAGGGAGTTTGTGTGAAGACCTGTACTGCCTCCCTCCGAATACAGGTCAGCTAGTTTCCCTCAGACTGGGGCTGGGGGGAGTTATTGGCAGTACAGTTCAGTTTGGTGTGGCCAGGAGCAAAACAGGTGAAGCACAGTCTGTCAGACATGCAGTGGGAAATGGTGGTGTGGCGCGGATCATCACAAATTCTACAGGCTGCCTCCCTGGGACGTCGACCCCGTGTGGCACGCTGGAATCTCCCACCTTGACTTTGATGAGCAGTGTCGCCTCGCTGCATCTTATCCATCATCATCTGGAACATGTCAACCATGCGGGTGAGAAGTCTTTCTTCTGTCTGTTGGAGATTTTGCACCACCGCTAGAGCAGGGGTAAGGCTTGGGGAACGCTGGTGTTCATTTGGAACAGAGGCAGACATTGGGGGAGTGAGAGGGGAACAGTACACATGACGCTGAGCTTGGGGAAAGAGAGGAGAGGGAACTGGGGCGCGACACTCTTCAGACACTGGCAGGCTTACTGACGGTGGACCGGCCTGCTCAGAGGCCACAGCGGTGATGTGACTCTTTAACTGTGCAGTACCAGCAGCTCTTCTATTAGCCCTTGACTCTCCCTGGTAGTCATCGATTCTCTGTTGAACATCACGGGACGTCCACTCATGAAGTGGCTTACACTTTAAAATGCAGGATAGTTCCGGGTCAGGACAGTGTTTGACAAACATGAGAGCCACTTCATCATACATGTTCTCTGCCCGTTTTCCTTGTCTGTGAAGACCCTCAAGAGCCAGGTCTGCTGCTTTGTTCAGTCTTATCCAGTAGTCTACTGGGTTCTCTCTGTGCTTGGGCAGAGTAGCATAAAAGTCAGCAAGAGGGAGACATGACGGAGCATCACTGAAATACTGGAGTAGGATATTGTATATTAGTTCAGGTCTCTGTCTAACATTCAGTCCAGGATCACTACGCAATGCTATCTGCACTACATCCCTGGCTTTGCCCATCAAATGGTTCAAGATTTCCTCCGCCTGATCATCTACAATAACATTGTGTCTCTTGAGGTAAGTCTTAGTCATAACAATCCAGTCTTGCACTGAATACCTGTCAGTGTTGTCACCTCTAAATGTCTGGAGGTCTTTATCTGACTTAACTTGAACTGTCAAATGCTGGAGATCATGCTTGCTAACTCCATTGTGTGTGTTCTGCACAGCAGGACTACTCTGACAGTCACTCTGCATATTCACAACACCAGCTGACATTAGCTTTTCAACAATGGATTCACCAATTTGGGCACCTAACTGCCCAACCATGTCAGTGAGGTGGTGGATGGCATCAACATCACTGTTGGGTGTGGAAGTGTGAGGTGTCTCCCTCATGGACTCGTCAACAGGGGTGAACAGCAAACCTCGACCCAACCCCTTATTTGTACACCCATCAGCTGTAATGCTGGAACGCCCCACCTCCCTACTATTAGTGAATTCAGAACACAAAATACCCCTACCTCTTGATAACACAGGGGTAATAAACTTATCCATCGTGATGCCAATAATGATCTGTACTTGCGTTGTGTAATTATACCGGAACAAACGGACTCGGAAAAAAAAATAAGACGTGTTTTAGCACAAAAATAATGTACTACCGAAAGTTACCAACCCACTGAAAACAAAAGAGGGAGAGAAAAAAAAAAAAATCACTGGACCCAAACACACTGTTTTGAGATCCGACCACACAATAATCATCAACTGTAGATCAGGACAGCAGCGCAGCATCCGCGGCGACAAGCATCAAGCCGATCTGAAGATCCGAAGGTTCACGGCACCAGTGTAACTGTTCTGGGTCGGCACAATGACGAGGCTTTTTCCACTGTTCACAGCTTCATTTATTTTCCTTCCAACCTGCGGGCGACAATCAGACAATGTCGGTACCCGGTCTTTCTTTGGCTTACGCCCTCAGCCATGTAAAACTTTTCTGTCCACATATACATTTTTAACCATTTACAATGAAAACGCCAGATACAAACAGTCTGTAAAATATTGAAATGTACATTCCAAGCGCCATTCCGTGGCAGAACAAAACATGTAACATTTGCTATAATTAACACCTTAGAAAATAAAATAAAACCACAAACCTGCGGGCGACAATCAGACAATGTCGGTACCCGGTCTTTCTTTGGCTTACGCCTAAACACACAGAATAACACTGTTACCTACACACATAAGCACACACACGCACGCACACACTGAACAAGTATCATTACCTACACATGTAGGCACACACACACACGCACGCACGCACGCACGCACGCACGCACGCACGCACACACTGAACAAGTCTCATTACCTACACTTGTAGGCACACACACACGCACGCACGCACTGAACAAGTATCATTACCTACACATGTAGGCACACACACGCACACACACACACACGCACGCACGCACGCACGCACGCACACACTGAACAAGTCTCATTACCTACACTTGTAGGCACACACGCACGCACGCACGCACACACTGAACAAGTATCATTACCTACACATGTAGGCGCACACACACACACACACACACACACACACACACACACACACACACACACACACACACACACTAAACAAGTCTCATACAACAAAGAGCGGCCATTTGGCGCCAATGTTAGCGATGTAATGTTACCTGGAATCTGAACTTAAAACTAGAGGACAACACAGGTAAACATATTCACATTCTTGGTACACACATTCATTGATTAAAGACCTAATTTCTACCGAAAAACAAACAATAGGTCGGTGGGATCGTCCGACCGAGACTCACCCTCAGCCATGTAAAACTTTTCTGTGAGGGAGAAAGGGAGGGGCTCCGCAACCCAGGGGGACTACAGGAACTCAGAAGGGACAAAAATATATTAAACCGCCCTTTCACAGGTGAGCAGAAAAGAGAAGTATTTGGAGATAAAATTCACAAACAAAATATAATAAATAACAAAGGTGTATTTTAACTCCGTTACACATCATAATCAGTGGCGGCTGGCGAATTTTGTTTTAGGTGGGGCTGAAAGTTTGTAAACCAAACCCTTGTAGGAGGGTCATCCTCCCCCAGAAGATTTATTTGTGATTTTCACATACAAATATTGAAGATCTTTGCTCCTTCTCAACTCTGTGATAATATTATTTTCACAAAATTAAACCAATAATACGTTAATGTTAAATCTTACTTGTAAAAAGTAATCCCCCGATTCCTATTTTCAACAGTCCGCTCATTTGAGCAAGAAAACGCTGAACACCAGCTCGCCGGCTCCTCATCACCACTTCAAGATGGCGGCCAAATTTCTCGCTTCACAGCAGCCAATGCTGTGTCTACTTATAAGATGTCTATGGTTATAACGTCATTGCAAACACGGCAATATGTTGCGTCCACTGCAGTTCGCTACCTTATTCATACTTTTTGTCGAGTGATTTTTTTCAAGCAGGGTTTCATGAGGTACCTATACATAACGTTGCATTTTCTACTCCCAGTATGTCGGACGTGTTGATGATCAGCATATATTTTGCATATTAATGAAGACAGAGGCGCAAAATGGATTTGCACACGTTTAGTAGATCAGCTTTGTGAGTGGTATTCGGTTGCACATGTTTTAGTGCACGCAAACCTTTCTTTTTCAGACAGCATTAAAAACAACCACTACTGTGAAGAAAGTATGGCGACATGGTAATATCAGTCAGTAGTATTGGGTAAATCAGCTTACAAAAAAACTATATTTACATTTTACTTCTGAAAATGAAAGTGTATATCTACTACAAATTTGTACATTTGTGTAAAATAACTTCCAAATTTCTAGTTGTTAAAAGCTATACAATACAAACAAATGTTACTATTGTTATGACTTGGCGTAAATGAGGACTCAGATGCAGAGGAGTGACAATTGACTCAGACCTTTATTTAAATAATTCCTTGCTATCTCTAGGACAGAGTGATTAAAGAAAGTGGCTACAAAATCTATCTAAGATATATTCAAGCACTTATAGGGTATTAGCATAGGACATAAGGCAATAAACAGAAAATCACTCCATAAGGAGGAACAGGCAATAGCCAAAAAGTTATATGAGTCGAATACACAAAAAAACCCAACAATCTATAATGATCTACAAAAAGGAAATTCTCTCATGCTAAAAGGTTGAGACGCTATAAACAGAAAGTATGTATAAAGTATTTGAGAGGCCTGAAAACTAAAAGCGCTCCAGAAGGAGGGGAAAAAAAAGGAAGACAAGGCACTATGAAAATTGATACAAAAGACTTGACCAAAAACTTTAGCAAAAGAAAATCACTCTCTCAGAGGGAACAAAGGAATCAATAAACAAAGCGAGACAATACTTAACAAACTTGGTTGATGGCTGTGAACAAGGCTGTGGACAAGGCTGGAGGTACGTAGCGAGACGATATACTCTGGCAACAAGACTTCTTCTTCTACTTCTTCTTCTATGGAGTTTATTGGCGGTTGGCAAACCAACAAAGGTGCATTACCGCCACCTACTGGACTGGAGTGTGGGACTGTAAATTGGGATTCAAAATAAATACAAATAATAATTAACAAAATAAATAATAAGAAAAATAAAGAAAATAAAAAATAAAATAAAGAAATAAAGAAACAAGACAACTAAATAGGGAACTTAAATCCTCTCCATTAGGCCTGTGTCTATCAGATATGCCATAAGATGCTTGAGCATAGCTTCTGCCTCTGCTCCTAGCAGGTTCCCAACACTTAATATCATCCTGGATTCCTCTGCCGCTGCTGTTAGCGTCCTCCTTTCCTCCTCATACCCTCTACATTCTAACAACACATGCTGGACACTTTCATCCTGCCCACATTGGTCACATCTGCCATCAGGGTGTTTTCCTATCCTGTGTAGTGAACTATTCAGTCCTGTGTGCCCTATCCTAAGTCGTGTGATCACTGCTTCTTCCCTCCGGCTCCTGCCCCTCCTCCTTCCCAACCCAACGTGTTTCTGTATGTTGTAAAGGTGTCTTCCCGTGTCTTGGATGTCCCAATATTCTTGCCACACTTTACCCACATGTTTCTTGATTATTGATTTACCTTCTTCCCTACATAACGGTATGTCCATATCTACAGTGTGTGATCTGAGTGATTGTTTGGCCAGAATATCCACTCCCTCATTCCCTTCTATCCCTACATGGGCAGGAACCCAGATGAAGCAAACAGCTAATCCCCTCTTATTCATTCTGTGCAGTTGATTATGTATTTTGAAAATGAGATCTTGCCTACATGACTTCATGGTTTTGATGCTTGTAAGTGCTGCCCAACTGTCTGATGCTATTAGTGTATTTTTATGGTTATTTCCTTCTATCCATTCCAACCCTAAAATGATAGCTGCAAGCTCAACTGTGAATACTGATAGATGGTCTGTGGTTCTTTTCTTGATGTGTATCTTGTATTGTGGAATGAAAACTGCAGCTCCTGTTCTTCCAGTATCAGGGTCTTTTGACCCATCAGTAAAAATCAGCGTTTTGTCTGAGAAATGTTTTTCCAAATAGCCTTCGGCTACCCCTCCCGCAGAGGCCTGCCTATTCCTTTTCTTTAATTGTTGCTGTATTTCGAAATGTATTGTCGGTTCTATGAACAACCAGGGAGGAGTACATGAGTATGGGACTGTCGGACTGAATAGAATATGACCTAAACCGGCTTGTACTGCCTTTACATTTCCTATCCACCCAAAACTCATAAAATGTGACTCATTATGCTCCCAACAGTCCTCTAGGATGGCTTTAGCAGGATGTGAAACACTATGCCCTTGGAGATTGACCCAGTACGCTAACAGCAGTTTCAGTCTCCTGATCCCTAATGGTTGTTCCCCCATTTCTACCTGTATGGCTGCTACTGGAGAGGATTTAAATGCCCCACTGCATATTCTCAGACCCTGTGTCTGCTGCACATCCAGCTTTTTCAGGTGGCTGTCTGCTGCTGCTAGATAGCCTATGCCCCCATAGTCTAGCGTTGCTCTCATGATGGCCTGATATATATTCAGCAGTGACGCTCTAGTTGCACCCCAGTGTCTTCCTGAAAGGCATCTTAAGAGATTGTTGACTCTTTTACATTTATCCCTCACTTTGTCAATATGCTGCCGCCAAGTCAGCTTTTCATCCATCCACATTCCAAGCAGTCTAACGACACTAACCTGCTCAATTTTTTGACCATATATTTTCAAGGAAACCTCTTTGTGACGTCTAGAGAAGCAAATCCCTTGCGTCTTTGCGATAGAAAACTTAAAACCCCATTCATCTGCCCACTGCTCCACCGTCCTAATTGCTGCCTGCAATTTCTTCTGAATATATGCAAGATTCCGCCCCCTTATCCATAATGCCCCGTCATCCGCATACAATGACTTCCCTATACCTCGCTCCACTTGCTCAAAAATATCATTGATCATGACATTAAACAGGATTGGACTGCAGACACTTCCCTGTGGTATTCCATTCTCAACTTGATATATTTTAGAATATTCTGTACCCACTTTCACTTCTATTGTTCTTCCAACCATAAAATCTAACACCCAGTTGTACAGTTTTCCATTCACACCTAATTTTTTGAGTTTGATGAGTAGTCCCTCCTTCCATAACATATCGTATGCTTTCTCAACATCAAACATTACCGCCACCACCATTTCTCTGTTGGTCTGGGCTTTCCTAATTTCTGACTCTAAACATAAGACACTATCCATTGTCCCTCTTCCCCTGCGAAATCCACTTTGATAGTTTGAGAGAAGGTTTCTACTCTCAAGAAAATGTGACAGTCTCTCTGTCACCAACCGTTCCATAGTTTTCCCTAAATGTGATGTTAAAGCAATGGGTCTATAGCTAGAGGGATTTGATGAGTCTTTACCTGGTTTTAATATTGGTACTATAACTGATTGCTTCCATGTCGACGGGAGTTTACCTGTGTCCCATATGTTATTAAATAGCCTTAACACTGCTTCAAGTGCACTATCCGTCATATGAGCTAACATACTGTAGCATACACCATCTTTCCCTGGTGAAGTTTGTCGTGCGTTTAAAACTGCTCTCCTCAGCTCAAATAGAATAAACGGTAAGTCCAGGTCTTCTCCTGACAATATGCTTCTTCTTTCTGTACCTCCTATATTTTGTGCAAGGGTGTTGTCTCTACACTGCTTAGCTTTAACAGATACATTTTCTGAGCTGTGAACCTTCACAAATGTCTTTGCTAGGAGCTCTGCCTTTTCTACAGTACTTATTGCTGTTGTATTATTGCTATGCATCACTGGTATCTCAAAGTTACTTTTTATGCCGCTCATTTTCCTAATCATTCCCCACACTTCTGCCAGCTGTGTTTCTCTCCCAATTTTATTGCAGTATTGTCTCCAGTATGTCCGTTTTGCTGATCTTATTGTTTTCCGAACTACTGCCTGTGCTCTTTTGTATTGTATCAATGTGTCTAGCGTGTGGTGAACTTTCAACTGTCTGAATGCTCTATTTCTCATTTTTATTGCTTTGCTACAATTGTCCTCCCACCATGGCACACTCTTTTTCCGCTTGCTTCCTCTACTCTTTGAAATAGTTTCTTCTGCTGTCTGTATCATTGCCGTTACCAATTTTCCATTCATTTCTTCTATATTTGTTATATTCTCTCCCAGTAGCTCTACACACCTGCCTTCACTTATTTTTTGGAATGCACCCCAATCTGCCTTATCCAACCTCCACCTTGGTGTCCTTGCTCCCCCCTCTTGATGTATTTCTATTCCAATCTTGACCATTATTGGATAATGATCACTTCCTACTGTTGACTGATTCAATACTTCCCAAGTACTAACACCTGCAATTATAGTGGATGTGAGCGTTAGATCTATTACACTCTCTGTATTCTGTGAGCTATTATACCTTGTACCTCTTCCATCATTGATACACACCAAACCCATATCATCTATAAACTCCTCTATTATTGACCCATTTGCATCTGTATTATTGCTCCCCCATAATGTGCTGTGCGCATTAAAGTCCCCTAACCATATTACCTTCCCTTGTGTCGGCCCACTTGCATCATTCAATATATCAGTACTTAGTCTATTACATGGGTTATAGTAATTTACTATTGTAATGCTACTCTTTTCTGTCCATACCTTGATTACAATAGATTCTTGCTCCTTTCCTATCTTGACTAAACTATAGCTCAACCCATTCCTCACAAATGTTGCCACTCCTCCACCATTCCCAGTTTCCCTATCATTCCTTATTGCAGTGTAGCCATACATAACAAAATCCCATTGTGGTTTTAACCATGTCTCTTGGATACATATTACATGCGGTTTGTCTGACAAATTTGACACAAATTTTTTAAATTCCTGTCCGTTAGAGGTAAGACTCCTTGCATTCCACTGTAAAATAATTAAGAACATGAAGATCCACCAGCCCATGTCTGAGAGTTAGGTGTTTCTCTAGCTAACATGTCCTCCACTGCTTCCCAGCTTATCCCCTCCAGTCCAAGATATTTCTCAGCTGCTCTCACAATGATCTTAATCTTTTCAGTTTTCCTGCTTGTTTGTGCCGAACAGTTGATCACCTCAACCATAAACATTACAAATTCATTCTTGCCTACACTCAGCATATCCTCCTTTATGTCTGGCTTAGCACATCCTCCACAAGGTCTGCTGTCACTGTGCTGTGTTGTTTCTTCTGCCACTGGTTTAGGGGCGTCTGCTTGCTTTACTTTCTTCACCGCCTCTGCATATGAAATTCCCTGGGAGCTTTTGACTCTCTGTACCTCAGCCGCTTTTTTGCTCATTTCACACCCTCGATACGCAGAAGTATGCTCTCCTCCACAGTTGCAACATTTTAGCTTAGCCCCTACTTCACATTTACCGTTAACATGCTCACCTGCACATCTACCGCATCTTTGCTTGCCTTTGCAAATTGCTGCTACATGACCATACTTTTGACATTTAAAGCATCGCAGTGGTGGCGGAACATATGGTCTCACCTCATAGCTCATATATCCTATATAAACTTTGCTCGGCAACTTGGGCTCATCAAATGTAATCAACACTGACAAGCTATCACACTTCTCTCCATTTCTGGTCGCTTTCAGCCGCCTGGCTTCCAAAACCTTTGCACCCACCACATTATCTTTAATCTGGTCAACTGACACAACCGTAGGTATACCTGAAATGACTCCCCTAGTCGACTTCTTCCTATCCTCAGGTATTGAGCACTGCATTTTTTTACCATCAATCTTGTCCAGTCTTATGGCCTTTCCTTGTTGCATACTATTTTTACAGAATATCAACAATGAACCATTCCGCAACACTTTGGCATTCTTTACTTCACCCATAAACTTATGTATCGCTTTTGTCAACAGAATTGGGTTCCACTCACCGAACGACGCACCGTCTTGAGAAAGTTTGATGATAATTTTATATTCCTCACTCTGACTTGCTATTGGTGTACCACTTCCCTCACTATCCGTTCCTTCTAAGTTGACTCTATCCGCTTGCTGTTTCTGTTTTTTACGCTTTCTCTTGTTTTTTTCCCCTGCCAAATTCCAGTCATCTCCCCTCCCGCCATCTGCTTCAATTCCTCCCATCTCACTTCCTGATCCGTCACTTGCGCCTGCCATCTCCTGCCCATTCACAGTCCAGCGTTTGCCAACCAACCACCCCTCCCACCCAGCAGCAGCGGACAGTCCACTCCACACACGCACACAGCCCTGTCTCTAGGCCGCACAGTGGTGACTTTTCGCCTCCCGTCCTGGCAACAAGACAGGGGAAGACGAGGACTATATACACATGAGGGAGGGTGACACAGGTGGGCACAATCAGGCAATCAGGAGAGACATCAGACCAGTGACACAGGAGGAAGGGCAAGTGGCCTGAAACGAGAGGAGGATTAGAATTTTCAAAGTAAAACAGGAAATGTGCCAGACAACCCCAAAACAGGACTTCCCTCACCACGGTGTGACAACTATATAATGTAGCTGAAACATCAAATAAAGTAATAAGTTATAGACGTTTCTATAATTGACATTGCTGTAAATGCTGTATAATATTGTTAGATCTAGTGTTGTATAATGTTTAATGTTTCAATGTTGGCTTAATATATAAACTGTTTATAACAGATTGGAAACAAGACCACATTTAGAAGAAACAAAAAGAAAAACATTCCGGGCAGTTGTGGCCACAAATGTAGCTTACCAACATCAAGTTGTGCATGTGGAGTGATTGACTGATGGTTTCTCAGTTCTTTGTGGAAAACTTTGAGTGTCTAGAAAAGCGCTATATACATCTAACCCATTATTATTATTATTATTATTATTAATACAGTATACCAGCTTATGATCTGTTACACTTTAAGTTAATTTTGATGTAACAAGCTTGCACAGTGTAAAGAAATATATAGCTATAGCTACTTTAACTCACGGCACTGTTAGATGTTACATAGCAGGGGCAGTACAAAGATGGCCGTCGTAAGTAAACTATAACTTAGAATGGTAGGCTGAATAGTTCTATGGTACATTGACCGCTGGTACTTCACATACTGGTGGCATTTTAAGACAGGGTGTGACATCGCAACCCCCCAACTCCGACAGCCATTGTCATAGAGTTATATCATGCTTTGTGACCCCACACTTTAATCTAGATTGCTACCAGCAATATTTACCGTATTTTTTGGACTATAAAAAGCACTTAAAATCCTTTCATTTTCTAAAAAATCGACAGTGCACCTTATAACACGGTGCGCCTAATGTACGGAATAATTCTGGTTGTGTTTACTGACCTCGAAGCACTTTTATTTGGTACATGGTGTATTGATCAGTGTGACCAGTAGATGGTTGTCATACATAAGAGATACTGTAAACTGCAATATGATGGCAGTAAACAACACCAAACCTTTAAATGTTCCATTGAGAATATAGAACATTACACGCAGCGCTAAAAAAATGTCAAAATGTTTTTAGTACGACTTAGGTAAGCTATGAAGCCGCACCACTTGATGAATTGACGGCGCATTAAACATACGAGTATTATTATGGTGTGTGTTTAAGGACCGCAAAATGTCACCTATTAGCAGATATATCATATGGCGGGTTTTTTTTCGCAATATTATGCAAAACCAACTTTTCTTACCTTCTGGTACCTGCTGATGTGTATTTGGGATCTGCATAAGTCCTGAAAATGTGCGCCCGTTCGCAATTGTAGTCTGTGCCAACACCGTAGTCATAGGCTTTTTCTTTTTCTCTATCTTCTTATGTGGCATTCATCCTCTGCTGTTGCCATTTCCAATATAATGTAGTGTAAATTTCTTACTTATATCTGTCAATAAACTACCTATCAAAGCGCTAAAACTGTAGTGAGTTTACATAATTCACCCACGGAACTTTAGTTTTAACAAGGTTCCAGTCTGACATTTATTCACGCGACACATTTCCGGCGTCGTTGTTGCATTAAGACTATAAAAATGGGACCCGTTTCCCTCTCTGCTTGGCACTCAGCATCAAGGGTTGGAGTTGGGGGTTAAATCACCAAAATGACTCCCGGGCGCGGCGCCGCTGCTGCCCACTGCTCCCCAAGGGGATGGGTCAAATGCAGAGGACAAATTTCACCACATCTAGTGTGGGTGTGACAATCATTGGTACTTTAATCTTAAAAAAATTATTGAGCCACGGGTGAGGAGATGCTGCTCTGTTATTGATTTAAGTTTGAATGTCATTAAAACAGTTAGCTCCATCTTTTGACACTTCTTCTACTCTCGTCCTTGCACGCTACACCGCTACAACAAAGATGGCGGGGAGAAGACGCTGTCGAAGGGGAGCCACGTGAATAAGACCGCCCACAAAACGGCGCATCCTGAAGTGACTGTCAGAAAGCGACTTGAAGATGATCTGTAAAACATAATCTATGCAACATTTTGACCAAAGAACCACCATTACATGTTATGTAGACCACAAAGGAAGTATTTTCAATTTAGAAAAAAATAATATTAATATGACCCCTTTAATGCGCTTTTTGTATGAAAATAGACCTGAATAGACCCGCTCATCGGCAGTGCGCCTTTTAATCCGGTGCACCATATGGTCCAAAAAATACGGTAATCATCTATTACATAAATGTGTATAGCATTGCTTGTAACAGAATAGAATACAATAGAATAGAAAGTACTTTATTGATCCCTGCGGGAAATTCAGCTATACTAGATAACCATAGAATTCCAATAAATCTGCTTTTATAATTGCTTTCAATAATCCAGATATGGTGGACACTAGGGTATCACAAGTGGTACAAATAAGTCACTACAAGTCAACGTTGGCCTCATATAGCAATCATATTCCTATCCCTTTGACACTGCATATGTTTTCACAAGGGAGTTAAAGAGGACAGGTCTGTAAAAATTACATTGATTACCGCCTTCATCTATAACCTAGGCAAAGGGTATTCACATTTATGACGTACCATCAGTTAGTATCCGTCTCTGATCATTGAAAGCAGGCCTGGGCAATTTATCTGGGGACCAGTATATCTATTTTTAGGAACACTAGTACAAAATCTCACAATAATGTCTGATTGAATGCTAAAAACTTTATGACAAACCGCCTTAAAAAACGGAATGGAATTTTACATTTTTTTTTACTGAATGAGACACCCAGAATGTACATGAAAATAAAGAATGTGGGATTTACAATATTAACTATGAAGGATAAAACATTGAATATTCCCAAGATATGAACATCACTCCCCCTCTCGATCGACGTATTTTACAATGAAGCAAAACGCAACAAAAATGCAACAAACACAGCGAAATATGAACGCGAAGGGTAAAAAAAAAAACCCCACCTACAATCTGATACATCTGATATATCACTAAGCTTTAGAACTTTGTTGTAAAAAATCTCCTTCCGCGTCTGTCAGGCTGGCCGCTCTGGAAACACTCTGTGGAAACGCTCCTCACCACACTGCTTGGTGCCTCGTCTGAGCTGCTGTGACTTAGATTACCATAGTAACTAATTAGATTACCATAGTAAACTAATTAGATTACCATAGTAACTAGTGTATCATGCAAAAGCACAGATTTCAGGGTTATTTATATATTACATTTTATAAAAAATTACAAAAAATATTATTTAATTGTTGTTTTGTTTTTTGTTTTGTTTTGGGGGGAGGGAGGGAAAAAAAATTCTGTTTCTCAGTACCTGTATTATGATTTCCCTAGCAAATGAATGAATACATATAACAAATTAAAAAAAAATAATAAAGTAAATGTTATATATATATGTATATATATATATATATATATATATATATATATATATATATATATATATATATATATAAATATATATATATATATATATATATATATATATATATATTTACATATATATATATATATATTTATTTGATTTGATTTAGAAAAATATAATTTTTTTTCTACTTAAAATTTATTTTTTATTTATTGATTGATTTTTTTGGGGGGGAGTGTCTGTTTCTCAGTACCTGTATTATGATTTCCCTATTAAATTAATAAATAAATATTTAAAAAAAGAAAAAAGTACGAACCCTGTTTTTAGCCTAAAAATGGCCGACAGACACAAGATATTTATTTTCAAATATGGATTTTTGATACTTTCACGTGCATCCTCTCATGATAGACATCTCCATTGATTTTCGCAACGATACGTGAATCTGGTAGCAGGTGCTAATTTTTTTCTCATTTTTAAAGAGCGCTGCTGAGTCAACTTTCAAATTTCATGTATGGGCCCCCAAAAATATAAAATTTTTCGATGGACAAGATGCGCGTACAAGAGTTGGTAAGTTTTTATGCATGTCGGGGGCCTCAAAAAATGCCATAGAAGTGGGAGGATGATAACAAACAAAGCAGTAGCTTTAGTAGCTGCTATTTTTAAGGAGCTACTGTAAAAATGCAAATCAAAGAATGTCTATATGAGCGGAGATGCTGCTGTTTTTGTGGACCCACAGCAGAAGAGTGAGTCATACCACTTCATGAATTGCAGGTGACTACATAGCAGGCAGACGTGCATGATTATGATGGGAATGGAAGAAATGAAGAAATGAAAGAAATGAAGCGTGACATGAATGTGTTGACATGAAGTCATTATGATGACAATTAATGCTCGCCCTGCAGCTCTACCTCGCCTCCCTGAGCTAGCACAGTGCAGAAAAGGCCATATTCTCCCATGTGCTTGAAGTGGAACTGCACTTGTTTTCAAGGCACACGTGTGATGATAACCATTGAACATGAAATTAAGCTAATTGCGACCTTTGGTGGCCCAGTACATTTGCACCACACAAACACTAACATACCGTATTTTCCAGACTATAGAGCGCAACGATATATGAGCCGCAACCACTACATTTTAGGGAAAAAAATATGTTTCCATATATTAGCTGCACTGGACAATAAGCCACAGTTGCATACCATACGTTGCAAAAATGAGTTATTAACACAGAAATATTCTGTAAATGTTTATTTACATACCTTAATTGTTTCTAAATGTGTCTGTAACAAGGCAGGAAAACGGCTGATCAAACAAAACAGAAATCATCGTCATGGACCCACTAGCTGCGGAAGCTAGCTCTACAATCAGCGAAGCAGACTCAATAACTCCACGGTGACATCTTGCTGAGTTTACTGATGAATTTGTGAAACTGAAACAATACAAAAAGAATGATACTAACACAGACATTTGTATACGTGTTAGCATATTAGCTAATGCAAACGACGCAAGCGTCATTACATTACGATAGCGCGTACAAATAGGTATGAAAACACTACAGACATTGGGGCGGTATGGCGTAGTGGGTAGAGCAGCCGTGCCAGACACCTGAGGGTTGCAGGTTCACTCCCCACCTCTTGACATCCAAATCGCTGCCGTTGTGTCCTTGGGCAGGACACTTCACCCTTGCCCCCGGTGCCGCTCACACTGGTGAATGAATGATGAATGAATGATAGGTGGTGGTCGGAGGGGCTGTAGGCGCAAACTGGCAGCCTCGCTTCCGTCAGTCTACCCCAGGGCAGCTGTGGCTACAAATGTAGCTTACCACCACCAGTGTGAATGAATGATGGGTTCCCACTTCTCTGTGAGTGTTTTGAGTATCTAATAATAGAAAAGCGGGATATAAAATCGAATCCATTATTATTATTAGACATCACACACGTAACGGTTTAGTAAGTATAAAAAATGTTTCTCATACTGTAAAACTAACAAATGTTGCTTGGAGTTATGAATGAAGAAACGAAATACGAGTAGGAACGGTATGGATGGCTAGAAGGCTGAATGGCACTCTACTTCCAGTTAAAGTAGACAAACTTTAATGATCCACAAAGGCAATTGTTCCACACAGTAGTTCAGTTACAAAGGATGGAAAGGATAATGCACACAAGGGCACAAAAAGGGCAAAAACAAAAGGTATAAAGTAGACAAAAAATGTTACATAGTAGCAATATAAAATATAACATATATGTAATATTTACATATTATACATACAGTATATAATATATACTGATTTATTAAATTATATTATATAATATAATATATACAACATGACTAATGTATGATCTTGTAACTACTTGGTATCGGATCGATACCTAAATGTGTGGTATCTTCCAAAACTAATGTAAAGTATCAAACAACAGAAGAATAAGTGATTATTACATTTTATCAGAAGTGTAGATAGAACATGTTGAAAGAAAGTAAGCAGATATTAGCAGTAAATGAACAAGTAGATTAATAATCCATTTTTACATTTTGTCCCTCATAATGTTGACAAAATAATAGAATGAGAAATGACACAATCTGTTACCGCATACGTCAGCAGCTAAATTAGGAGCCTTTGTTTGCTTACTTACTACTAAAAGACAAGTTGTATAGTATGTTCATTTTGTTAATGGTGAGCCATCTACATGGTTCACTGTGGAGTCTGGTGTGCGGCAGGGGTGTACTATTTCCCCCGTTCTTTTCCTGATTGCCATAGACTGGGTCATGCGGAATACAACTGACAGACCCAGGGGTATCCAGTGGACTTTGTTCTCCCAACTTGAAGACCTAGATTTTGCTGATTATCTTGCTGTCCTTGCACCAAAGCACATCCATCTGCAGGAGAAAACTGACAGACTGAACAAATTCGCCCAACAGGTAGGGCTGAACATAAATGTGTCCAAAACACAAGTGATGTGCATTAATGCCACTCCAGATGTACCAATCACAGTGAATGGACACGCTCTCAACTATGTTGAGAACTTTACCTATCTGGGAAGTCTCGTCAGTAAGGACAACGCTGCACAAAAGGACATTAGAGCAAGACTCGGAAAGGCACAGGGTGCTTTTGCCAGGCTACACACCATCTGGAAGTCCAAGCAATATAGCTTAAGAACAAAGGTCCGACTTTACAACAGTAATGTAAAGTCTGTATTGTTGTACGGCTCGGAGTGCTGGCGAGTAACATACTACGACATGAAAAAAGTCGAAGCCTTCCACAATGGATGCCTTTAGGAAACTCTGTCGAATCTTCTGGCCCGAGAAAATATCCAATGCACATCTATACAAGAAGACCAAGTGCAACAGTGTGGTGCTAGAGATCAAATGCCGCCGATTCCAATGGCTTGGGCATGTTCTGAGGATGGACCAAGACCGTATCCCCAAGATCGCACTACGTTGGACTCCACCTGGGAAAAGGAAGCAAGGTCGGCCCAAGAACACGTGGCGGCGTACGGTGACAGCTGAGCTGAAGGAGATGAACCTAACCTGGGGCGAGGCACAGCATGTTGCTCAGGACAGGTCCAGATGGAGGCAGATCGTCGAAGCCTTATGTCCCGCCAGGGACGAAGAGGATTAAGTAAGTAAGTATAGTATGTTCATTAATTTATTTAAGGCCAAAATTGTTCTTCGATTGAATAAAAAACATATGTTTAATGCACCGTAAATTTTTTTTGTTAAAATAAAGCCAATTAAGCCATTTGTGTGTGCTCCCACTTTATTTAGGGGCAACCCTAATTTAACAGTAATATTCTGGGGACTGAGCTACCAGTTTTATTATCGTTGTCGTCTGTTGTTGTTTTTGTAATGCATTACTGTTTGAAAAAGAGCACCACAGTTTTTACAGTAAAATTAAATACAATTCCAGTGACTAAGTGGCTTACCGTAAAAACAGCACTGCTGTTTTTCTATTTACTGTAATAGGTTGTAAAAAACACTGTAAATTTTACAACAAAATTCTAGTGACTGAAGTGCCAGTTCTTTACTGTAAAATCCACCGATTTAATTTTATTTTTTACAATGTATGTAAAAAATGTATACAATAATCAAATGTATAGGCAAATGTATTCTTTGCTGTAACAAGTGGTCATCTGAGGGCAGCCTTAACTGCGATGTGGCATTCATTATGAACATACGAGTTCATAATATATAATGCTATATGAGAGGAGCGCTATGCATTTTTTTTTTGTTGTTGATACAAATATGATTGGTTTGCTCAGATATTTATCTTGTGTTTTAGTCTGATTATAATTTAAACAAATTCACAAAATAATGCAATGATCTTGAAAAATCTAAATATTGGCAACACTAGCCCTGTATTTTCTTAACGCTCAGTATTACCCGCCCTTTACCCTGCAGGACACATTTCAGCACAAACGCTGCAGTAGTGCCACTGTGTGGCCACAAAGTGAACTGCAGGAGCCTCGTCTTTATTTCTCAATGCTATTTTGGAAGCTTCGTATGCTTTGAAAATCTAAAATTTTTTGTATGTTCACCAATATTTTGTAGAAAACAATATAGAATGTATAACAATAGATCGATTTTGCCGTTTTGAAAGAAAAGGAAAAAGAAGGAAGAAAACGTTTTACACTGTTGTGTATACAGATCAAACAAAATGGAAATTAATGAATGTTTATATTTTACTGTTATATTTTACTACATATTTTAGCATTATTAGAATAGACTCCAGTATATTTCCATACATAAAGTATAACCAAAAGTATATATTATAACTTAAAAAAAAGAAAAAAAAAAGCCAAATGTTCTGGCGTAACACAAGCTGCATACTGACTACTTTTTTAAAATTAATCTCGTGTTGACCCTTGAAAAGATATTAGGGATGCTAAAAATAATATTTTTGCATTTTAAATGTTTCCGATTCTAAATTGATTAAAACTATTCTGTCATCCGTTATGGCATCTCCACGTGGTTTGGAAATATGTCCATCAAATTCAAAACCCAACTTCCAAACCTTATTAAGAGGGCTAGTAAAAATAATTGGCATGCAGCCCCCTTGTTCCCTTGAAGAAATATTTGACAAGACTGTGAGGAAGCAGGGTCTTAAAATCACCCGTGACCCACACCACATACTTCATGTGACATTGTATTGATGCCAAATGGTAAACGGTACAGAACAGCAACATACAAACTCAACAGGTATATATTTTCCTTTGTCCCACTGGCAATCAAAGCACTTAACAACAGAAAACTACTGTAATAACCAGATGCAATAATAAGGAGTGCAATATTGGGATAGTGCAATATGGGAGGTGTGCAACACGGGGGCAGTGTAATGTGTGATGTGTGATCTCATAACCAACGTTTTATTTTATTTTATTTTTTGTAATTTTATAAACCTTTATTTATAAATTGCAACATTTACAAACAGTTGAGAAATAATAATCAAAATACAATCAAAATAAGTACAAATACAGTACAAAAACAGTACAAAACAGGGCCAGGGGGTTGTAAACTCAAAGTAACTAAAATAGAATGCAAAATATATATATATGTATATATATATATATAACAAACAAAGTGCAAAGCCATAGGCTCACACAATTTCAGTAAATAATTTAAATTTGGAATACAGCATAATCGTCTTTACAGCTTTTTGGTTGTATATCATAACCAACCAGGGGCACCGAAAAGGGGGGGTAAAGGAGACGGATTCTAGGGGTCTATGATGGAGGGGGGCCCAGAGAGGCCCCTAATGATGATGAAATTATAATACAGAAAAAATAATGACACTAAGTTTTTAACTAACATATAATCATACATGTTTTATTTTCCATGTCATGGTAACAATACCTTTATTTGTTTTGGAAGCATCAACACATGCAGGGCCCTCCCTTCCCCCCTCTATTTACGTAAAATGTTTCAGTCCGACTGGATCAGCTGCAGGTAGAGCACCGGCGATTTGTCACAGACAGCGCCACAGCGGGCAAAGCGGAGGAGACAGCAGTATGCCTCAAAAATCAGGCAGCCAAAAAAGAAAGGAAAATAAAATAAGAGAGGAGAAGGAGTTGAAGGGTCGACAATATGTCACCCAATATTTCAAAAAAAAAGGTGGGTTTGTTAGTTGTGGTGGAAAGTTATGCATATTAACTTTGTCCCTGTCTGTGGGAATAAGCTAGCTCACTTTTCTCACCATGTTAGCTCAAGAAAACTCTGGATTTTTACATTTTACTGCTATATTAGTTAAATAATCAATCCAGTCAAACATTTATCAAGCTGTTCTTATTCAATAATAGTTGATCTCCCCCATTGGCGTTGTTAGGCCTATTTTAGGGGGCTCAAGCCCCCCTAAAATGTTCTTAAGCCCCCCTAAATAATTTGGTGTTAAAAAAAAATAAAAATGTTTTTTTTGGGTTTTTTTTTACAATACATGCCGACATATTCATTATAAAGTGGCCCGAATATGAGTTTAAATAAATAATCAATCAATCTATCAATCAATGTTTATTTATATAGCCCTAAATCACAAGTGTCTCAAAGGGCTGTCATAGTCATTATTCACTCAGTTTCCCCTCACTTCATAGCGTAAGGTAGAGAGCCCCTTTAGTGCGTCGGTATCCAATCCATTCCACTTGTTCATATAGAAAATGCCCACATCACTCAAAATCCAGTCCGCATTTTCTCTGCGACCTTGCTTGCGGTCCTGCAGGTGTACGAAGCACATTAGCACACAGCACTGCAGAACAAGAACCTTGTGTCTGCAATTGTAAAGAATTTAGTTTTTAAGTTGTGTGTTTCTTGTAGAATCTATATAAAGTAATATACGTTAGCCTATTGTTAAAATAATGAAAACAACATTAAATATATGTGTTTTATTGTATTGTTACATTAATAGCTGTTGTATTATTATAGGATGGCTTGTTAAACATTTCATAGGATTTTCAGAGGGTGGAAAAACCAAGACATTTAATATAAAATGTAAAATAAATAAATACATAAAAAGAAAAAGAAAAAAAATGGTTAAAAGCCATCGTCCCGGGGAGCATTTAATTTCGTCCCGTGCATTTTTTTTACCGTCCCCGGGACGATGGGACTACGTTGATCTCAAGCCCTGGAAGTTACATATTATTGTTTGCATTATTTGTTTCAGCATTGCACTTTGAAGATGGTCCCTCAGCTCTTTGACAGCTTTGGCTCTTTTTCAGATCAGCAGACTAAGTCTTTCTTATTTACAGTATATATAAATGTTTCTCATGTCTATTCAGACTTCCATATATATTTAATTTCCTTAACGGCTTGCCATAATATATATATAAATATATTATATACAAGCCAAATTATCCCGATCCAGATATTACTTAAATTCAAGTAATTAAGTAATATTTCCAGGGCTTGAATTTACAACAATTTTAGTCACATATATGCCCAAAATGTAATCTGTGCAACTTCAAAATATTTGGGAACAAACAATTATTGTATTGTGAGCGAAAGTTGTGGCATTAGCCTATGAGGGGCCGTTAGGGACATTATTCAGAATTACCTCTTACATACACTACTGAAATGCTCTCACATAAACAACTGAAATCTTTTTCTTTTATACACACTACTGAAACACTCTTATAAACACTACTGAAATGCTCTTACATACACTACTGAAATGCTCTCACATAAACAACTGAAATGTTTTTCTCTCACACAGCCTACTGAAACACTCTTATAAACACTACTGAAATGCTCTTACATACACTACTGAAACATTCTTATAAACACTACTGAAACACTCTTATAAACACTACTGAAATGCTCTTATAAACACTACTGAAACACTCTTATAAATACTACTGAAATGCTCTTATAAACACTACTAAAACACTCTTATAAACACTACTGAAACATTCTTACATACACTACTGAAACACTCTTATAAACACTACTGAAATGTTTTTGTCTCACGCACACACACACTTGGAATTATTTTTCACTAGTATGTATAACGGATTTCATCTGTGTGTGTGTGTGCTTTTTACACGTGCGTGTGAGAGACAACAATTTCAGTAGTATGTTTGCAAAGATTTCAGTTATGTGTATGAGCGCATCTTACCAGTGTGTATACGAGCATTTTACCACTATGTGTAAGAGCATCTTAGTAGTGTGTGTGAGCGATGTTGTATTCCAGTAATAATATAATCCCCGCCCCTTTTCAGACAAGTTTATTTTTATTTTTTTTAAAGCCAAGTTGTGGACAAAATGTCTGCCGACAAGTAGCTTAACCGAGGCGGGAGCTCCACTTCATAATTTGAGGGCTTCAGCGGAGAATATAAGAACACTTTCAATGCAACAAGGGTCGGACTGCCGCCGTGGGTCGCCCTGCAGGACGCGGCACCTGAGCGGCCACACAGCGGTGCCTTTCTCGCCGACAGCCAAGCAGCCTGGAGCACTCGTTCCATTGCGAGTTTGCACTGCACACATGCAACGTTTCAGTTCATGGACATTGGGGCAAAAGGAGGAAAAGGTAATTAGACATTATTTATTTCTAAATGATTGTTGAATCACACGAAATGTAAGACAACATGGCATTGTAGTGAGCTACAATGGTAACATGTCGAAATGTGAGTCACGTCGTGTTACGTCAGTAGCTAATCATATACTAATGATAATGGATTACATTTATTTAGCGCTGACCATTTCAACAAAGACGGAATAAACAACTTCTGGATTCATGGAACTTCTCTGCACACAAATATATTAATTGGAATATTCAATAAATTTCACATAGAAACATTGTGAATATTATTTTCAACAGTGTGTTGAAAACAACCTTTTTTGGCTCAGAAAGGTTCCTTATGTCTCATTATTCATATACTTTCAATACTTGTCGGTGTGTAATTCCAGACATAGATGTAAACATTAATGAGACAACAATGAACATTTTTCAACAAGTGAACCCACTTGAAAATGATGGCAACTATGGAATAGACATTTTCACTTCAATTCTGCACTTTATTCAGTGGACAACATGGGAATTATAAGGTTTGTTAAAATGTTTTCTTCACTTGTGCTGTGTATTCTGCGAATTAACATTTTGTAAAAAATAAATAAATAAGGAACCTGTTATACAGACCTGTATGAAGTTGCCCACTTTATTATTGCAAATATCAAAATAACACTGCAATACGTTTGTGCTGTGAACATTTATGTTTCTACGGTTGAGGTTTTTAAGTTATTTTATGTTCTGACTAGTAATGTCATCCAGCCCCCACCACCACACACACTTTGTCGAAATCTCCCCAAACTTGTCCCAAACGTTTGTGATACACAATTTTTTTGTCTTATGATTATTGTATTTAGGTTAGGGGCTAGGTGTAAATATTAACACATTAACTTAAACTATAATTTTAGACAAACAATATATATTGTCTGACTACAAGAAGCATTGAAAAGTATATAAATAATAAGGCATAGGGAACCTTTTTTGAGCAAAAAAAAAAGGATATTTAATATGTTTATGTGAAATTTATTGAATATTCCAATTAATATATTTGTGTGCAGAGAAGTTCTATGAATCCAGAGGTTGTTTATTCCGTCCTTGTTGAAATGGTCATGCAGCTGTGTGGTGACTCTGAAATAAGAATGTAACAATCAGATCACATGAAAACAGCTAAGACAATATAAGTCATACAGGGAAATGCATTTTTAGACAATATGATTTGCCTGAGCGGCTAGGGGACACCAAAAAATAGATTAGAAAAGACAGATTAAAAATAATAATACAAAAAAAAAAAATTCCCAGCGGGCCGGATGTTGGACTTTGGCGGGCCGTAACCGGCCCGCGGGCCGTAGTTTGGGGACCCCTTATCTAGTCGATAGAAAATCGCTAAATAAATGTAATCCATTATCATTAGTATTTGATCAGCTACTGACGTAACACGACGTGACTCACATTTCGACATGTTACCATTGTAGCTCACTACAATGCCATGTTGTCTTACATTTCGTGTGATTCAACAATCATTTAGAAATAAATAATGTCTAATTACCTTTTCCTCCTTTTTCCCCAATGTCCATGAACTGAAACGTTGCAAGTGTGCGGTGCAAACTCGCAATGGAACGAGTGCTCCAGGCTGCTTGGCTGTCGGGACGAGAAAGGCACCGCTGTGTGGCCGCTCAGGTGCCGCGTCCTGCAGGGAGACCCACGGCGGCAGTCCGACCCTTGTTGCATTGAAAGTGTTCTTATATTCTCCGCTGAAGCCCTCAAATTATGAAGTGGAGCTCCCGCCTCGGTTAAGCTACTTGTCGGCAGACATTTTGTCCACAACTTGGCTTTAAAAAAAATAAAAATAAACTTGTCTGAAAAGGGGCGCGGATTATACCGGAACCGGAATGCAACATCGCTCACACACACTACTAAGATGCTCTTACACATAGTGGTAAAATGCTCGTATACACAGTGGTAAGATGCTCTTACACACACTACTAAGATGCTTTTACACACAGTGGTAAGATGCTCTTACACACACTAGTAAGATGCGCTCATACACATAACTGAAATCTTTGCACACATACTACTGAAATTGTTGTCCCTCACACGCACGTGTAAAAAGCACACACACACACACACAGGTGAAATCCGTTTATACATAGTAGTGACAAATAATTTGTGAGTGCGTGAGTGCGTGCGTGCGTGCGTGAGACAAAAACATTTCAGTAGTGTTTATAAGAGTGTTTCAGTAGTGTATGTAAGAGTGTTTCAGTAGTGTATGTAAGAGTGTTTCAGTAGTGTTTATAAGAGTGTTTCAGTAGTGTATGTAAGAGTGTTTCAGTAGTGTTTATAAGAGTGTTTCAGTAGTGTATGTAAGAATGTTTCACTAGTGTATGTAAGAGTGTTTCAGTAGTGTTTATAAGAGTGTTTCAGTAGTGTATGTAAGAGTGTTTCAGTAGTGTTTATAAGAGTGTTTCAGTAGTGTATGTAAGAATGTTTCACTAGTGTATGTAAGAGTGTTTCAGTAGTGTATGTAAGAATGTTTCAGTAGTGTTTATAAGAGTGTTTCAGTAGTGTATGTAAGATTGTTTCAGTAGTGTTTATAAGAGTGTTTCAGTAGTGTATGTAAGAGCATTTCAGTAGTGTTTATAAGAGTGTTTCAGTAGTGTTTATAAGAGTGTTTCAGTAGGGTGTGTGAGAGAAAAACATTTCAGTTGTTTATGTGAGAGCATTTCAGTAGTGTATGTAAGAGCATTTCAGTAGTGTTTATAAGAGTGTTTCAGTAGTGTGTATAAAAGAAAAAGATTTCAGTTGTTTATGTGAGAGCATTTCAGTAGTGTATGTAAGAGGTAATTCTGAATAATGTCCCTAACGGCCCCTCATATTAGCCTCTATGTTGTGAATTAAAGGCCTACTGAAACTCACTACTACCAACCACACACTCTGATAGTTTATAAATCAATGATGAAATCTTAACATTGCAACACATGCCAATACGGCCGGGTTAACTTATAAAGTGCAATTTTAAATTTCCCGGGAAACTTCCGGCTGAAAACGTTTCGGTATGATGACGTTTGCGCGTGACGTCACGGGTTGAAGGGACGTCACTTGACGTGCCAAGTGACGTCACTTGACACGTTGGAATAGTACCGTGGCCAGCTTAAGTCGTCTGTTTTCACCACATAATTCCACAGTATTCTGGACATCTGTGTTGGTGAATATTTTGCAATTTGTTCAATTAACAATGGAGACTGCAAAGAAGAAAGTTGTAGGTGGGATCGGTGTATTAGCGGCTGGCTACAGCAACACAACCAGGAGGACTTTGACTTGGATAGCAGACGCGCTGCTGTGAGTACAGCTTTGGCTTCCAAACATTTGATTGCTTGCCCGTACGTGCGGGCGCTACGTGCATGTCACGTACGTAACTTTGGGGAAATCAATGTTTCTTGCCGACTCTGATGGCGGCCGGGGTGTCGTCGAAAGCTACAACGCCGTCCGCCTCCGCGCCGCTATCCTCACCTGTCTGGGTTGACTTCCTCCGTCTCCGGGCCGCCGACCGCACCGATCATCGTGGTGAAGTCCTTCGTCGCGCCTTCGATCGCTGGAACGCAGGTGAGCACGGGTGTTGATGAGCAGATGAGGGCTGGCGTAGGTGGAGAGCTAATTTTTTTAGCATAGCTCTGTCGAGGTCCCGTAGCTAAGTTAGCTTCAATGGCGTCGTTAGCAACAGCATTGCTAGGCTTCGCCAGGCGGCACAGCATTAACCGTGTGGTTACAGGTCCAGGGTTTGGTAGTATTTAAGATTAAGATTAAAGTACCAATGATTGTCACACACACACTTAGATGTGGTGAAATTTGTCCTCTGCATTAGTCCCATCCCCTTGGGGAGCAGTGGGCAGCAGCGGCGCCGCGCCCGGGAATCATTTTGGTGATTTAAACCCCAACTCCAACCCTTTGTTGCTGAGTGCCAAGCAGGGAGGTTATGGGTCCCATTTTTATAGTCTTTGGTATGACTCGGCTGGGATTTGAACTCCAACCTACCGATCTCAGGGCGGACACTCTAACCACTAGTATTGTTGATCTTCTGTCTATCCTTCCAGTCAGGGGCTTATTTCTTATGTTTCTATATGCAGTTAAGCACGATGGTATCACGTTAGCTCCGTAGCTAAAGTGCTTCGCCGATGTATTGTCATGGAGATAAAAGTCACTGTGAATGTCCATTTCGCGTTCTCTACTCTCATTTTCAAGAGGATATAGTATCCGAGGTGGTTTAAAATACAAATCCGTGATCCACAATAGAAAAAGGAGAGAGTGTGGAATCCAATGAGCCAGCTTGTACCTAAGTTACGGTCAGAGCGAAAAAAGATAAGTCCTGCACTGCACTCTAATCCTTCACTCTCACTTTCCTCAGCCACGAATCTTTCATCCTGGCTCAAATTAACGGGGTAATCGTTGCTTTCTCGGTCCGAATCGCTCTCGCTGCTGGTGTAAACAATGTGCAAATGTGAGGAGCCCTTCAACCTGTGACGTCACGCTACTTCCGGTACAGGCAAGGCTTTTTTATCAGCGACCAAAAGTTGCGAACTTTATCGTCGATGTTCTCTACTAAATCCTTTCAGCAAAAATATGGCAATATCGCGAAATGATCAAGTATGACACATTGAATGGATCTGCTATCCCCGTTTAAATAAGAAAATTTCATTTCAGTAGGCCTTTAATAACAGAGCCTAATTCCATGACTTTCATTGTGTTTCAGTGTATCTTGAAGGATCATGCAAGTAATTGTTTCTTGTTGATGCTGTAAACAAAATGTCACTGTGCAAACCCATGTTTGTTGTTGTACTGAACACAGATTGAAACTAAACTGACTGAAATAATAATAATAACAATGAATAATTTCTAAGTCTTTGTTAGCCGTTTGTGAAGTTTTGTGCTTATGCGCTACGTTCGCTCGCATACTGCATCTCCTGGGGGCTAAGCCCCCCCTGTCCTTAAAAGCTAGTGACGCCCCTGATCTCCCCTCTGTCAATATGATGCCTCATTCTGAACAGAGTCAAGTGCACCAGCAGCAGCAGCAGCTGTCTGTCAGCCCCCAACTCCCCCTGCCCCTGAATCAGCCCCAGTGCCCCC
The DNA here is from genome assembly GCF_033978785.1 of Entelurus aequoreus. Taxonomy (NCBI): domain Eukaryota; kingdom Metazoa; phylum Chordata; class Actinopteri; order Syngnathiformes; family Syngnathidae; genus Entelurus; species Entelurus aequoreus. The sequence continues at coordinate 49,542,259 of NC_084731.1, read as the reverse complement.
ACACGAGGAAGGAGGTGAGCAGCTGTGTGTGTTGAAATAATAATAATAATAATAATAATAATAATATAATACAAAATATAATACATTTTACTACAGTCTCAAGAATCAGTGGTGCAGCAAATAAATGACTCAAAATGAATTCCATTGTATTCAGAGTGCTCAGTTCTTCCCCTACTGTACATGTCAACTGTGATGCTGTTCTTCTTTCAAAAATATGGTAAAAATAGTCAAAAATACCATTAAAATGCATAATTGTATGTAAAATAGCATCAAAAAATGCTGCCGTTGTGTTGGGGGCTCTGTAAAGATTCTTTCCATGGGGCCCAAAATCCCTAGCGGCGCCCCTGTAACCAACACCATAGTTTGCATGTTCTCCCCGGGTACTCCGGCTTCCTCCCACCTCCAAAAACATGCACCTGGGGATAGGTTGATTGGCAACACTAAATTGGCCCTAGTGTGTGAATGTGAGTGTGAATGTTGTCTATCTGTGTTGGCCCTGGCGACTTGTCCAGGGTGTACAGGACACAACTAAGATAGGCTCCAGCACCCTCCGTGACCCCAAAAGGGACAAGTGGTAGAACATGGATGGATGGATGGATGGATGGATGGATGGATGGATGGAAACGACTAAACACATTATTGTCTAAATAGCGAGTAGCTACTAAAATAATTTAGACTTGCAGCCACGGATCAGAGGCTGCATGAGTGCTGCCAGCACTAAGTGAGCTTAATACCGAGCAGTGATGTCATCATAGAGGATGATTCCATTAACGTGTGCAGATCTCAGTGCCTCGAGGAATTTGCGCACTGTTCACTGCCGTCACTGTATTGTCGGATGAACTGTATGAATGTATGTATGTGTGTATGTATGTATGTAAAACGCTGTGTCTTGATGTCCAAGACAAATTTCCCCTCGGAGACAATAGAGCTAATTATTATTATTATTATTATTATCATTATTATTCAAGAAACAATTTAAATATATATATATATATATATATATAGTGGAGGTTTCTGTGGTTTATCCGCTATACAGTGCTCAATACCGGGGTAGAGCGGAATATACGTTAGGTCAGGGACGAGCAGGGAAACCTGTGAAACAGGCTTGTAGGGATGATGTGTGTATGTATAAAAAATGCAACATGCGCTAACTACAAGCACTTCTACGCAGTGCTACTGCACTGACGCATCACACTCACCCTGTTTTTACAAACACACACACTTACGGGGTAGTGAAAAGAGGAGACCTGGGCAAATTAAGGCCCGGGGGCTACATGCGGCCCGTTAAGCTTTTCAATGTGGCCCGCCGGACATCCCCAAATAATTTATTTAGATCTTTAAGATGGAAAGTGTAGCTGCCATTATGATGTGCAGTGATGTTTTCTATTGACTCTAAGTGTTGAACTATACAAAGTATTTCAATGGTTGGAATCTGCACTTTTGCATGATATATTAGTTACTATGGTAATCTAATGAGTTACTATGGTAACCTAATTAGTTACTATGGTAATCTAATGAGTTACTATGGTCATCTAATTAGTTACTATGGTCATCTAATTAGTTACTATGGTAATCTAAGTCACAGCAGCTCAGACGAAGCACCAAGCAGTGTGGGTGGGGAGCGTTTTCACAGAGTGTTTCCAGAGCCTGAAATATGGGTGTCAGGGACAGATGCGGAAGGAGATTTTTACAACAAACTTCTGAAGCTTAGTGATGTATCAGATGTATCAGATTGTAAGTGGGTTTTTTTTACCCTTTGCGTCCGTATTTCGCTGTGTTTGTTGCATTTTTGTTGTGTTTCGCTTCATTGTAAGATATGTCAATCAAGGGGGTGTGACGTACATACTGTATGTTGTCAATATTCAGTGTTTTATCCTTCAAATGCCATTCCGTTGTTTAAGGCGATCTGTAATAACGTTTTTAGCATTCATTCAGACATTATTGTGAGGTTTTGTATTAGTGTATATATAAACCGTGATATATACCGGCAGAGGTGTGGACTCGAGTCACATGACTTGGACTCGAGTCAGACTCGAGTCATGAATTTGATGACTTTAGACTCGACTTGACAAAATGTAAAGAGACTTGCAACTCGACTTGGACTTTAACATCAATGACTTGTGACTTAACTTGGACTTGAGCCTTTTGACTTGACATGACTTGCTACTTTCCCCAAAATCCAAAGCTTAAAAAGTTATTTGGGAGCTCTCCGTATTTTTCATTTTCTTCGTCTGTGTCTATCAGCGTGTTGTTCCTGTCAGCTGGTGTGCTGTCAGTACAATAGCCAATCAAATTCGATCTACGTTGTTTTCATCACACAGCATTCATCCAATCAAATTGCAGGAGAACCAATGAAGAGAAGTTGTCAAACAATGCGGCAGTGAGAAACAATGATGCCAAAGTTGGTTTCGTTCGGGTATAAAAACTACGACTTGGTCAACAAAAAACGAATTGCCGTATGCAAATCACGCAGTTCGAATATTACAGACGGAGACGCAACAACTTCCAACTTCGTTCGACATTTGAAGGTGCACAAATTTGGGTAAGTTTTGAATGTAAGATAACGTTTATTGGCTAAGTAACGTGACTTTTATATGCTGTGTAGTTAAATCAGTGAGGCTGCAAACTCACTGCTAACGTTATAACCATAGACATCTTATAAGTAGACGCAGCATCGAACGCTACTGGCGCAGACGAGATGCGGGGCCGCCATCTTGGAGTGGTGATCCGCTCCACTCAGTGAAATTCATTTGGCAGGAGCAATGAACTGTCAGCGCATTTAATTCATCTTACGTCACTGAAGTGAATACCACTGATTTTCACGCGCGTTTTTGTCATACATGTAGCTATGATAACGGACATATGTTTTGGCGTGTTTTATTATTCATAGTTTGCTTAACAGTAGTATAATATTATTATACGCTATAAGTGACCAGACGTCCGAGATCAAAACTGGGAATATAAGCCCAGTAAAGGGGGAAAAAACGGTCAGCTATTTTTAAATTGAAGAAACAATATGATTAGGTTATATATACATGCGTATATCCTACATAAACAATGTATGAATACATTAGATATATATATCTTAGGACCTATAGACTGTACCTCTGTTGCTGCAGCAGCAGAGTTTATTCTGTCTTGACACTTTGTATTGATATTTTGTATTACAGTCTTCCCTTAAATGATAATGTTTACAGTGATTGTTTTATATGTATTTTTTATGTTATATGTATTTTTTATGTATGTCGCTTTGGATAAAATTGTCTGCCAAATACTTAAACATAAACATATATAAACACCTGAAAGTCTTTATATCAGCTAAAACCACCAATCTGTTTCACTGGATTCAGAATAAAACCAAATGCTGTTTTACCCAACAATGTTAGTATTTGAATATTGTTATTGAAGACTTATTCCTGGTTACAATTATACTGTTAAGAAAGAATTGTCTTACATTTTGCCTAAAATGAGAACACATCATAATCAGTGGCGGCTGGTGAATTTTGTTTTAGGTGGGGCTGAAAGTTTGTAAACCAAACCTCTGTAGGGGTGTCATCCTCCCCCAGAAGATTTTTTTGTGATTTTCACATACAAATATTGAAGATCTTTGCTCCTTCTCAACTCTGTGGTAATATTATTTTCATAAAATACAACCAATAGTACGTTAATTTTAAATCTTACTTGTGAAAAGTAATCCCCCGATTCCTATTTTCAACAGTCCGCTCATTTGAGCAGGAAAACGCTGAACACCATCTTTGTTTTCTACCTGTCAACCATCAGTTTAGGCTGCTCGCCAGCTCCTCATCACCACTTCAAGATGGCGGCCAAATTGATCGCGTCACAGCAACCAATGCTGCGTCTACTTATAAGATGTCTATGGTTATAACGTTATTGCAAACACGGCAATATGTTGCGTCCACTGCAGTTCGCTACCTTATTCATACTTTTTGTCAAGTGATTTTTTTTAAGCAGGGTTGCATGAGGTACCTAGACATAACGTTACGTTAGTCAATGTATCACACACAGTAACGTAACGTTAGACGGCGGTCAGCAGCACCGCATATTTTAGCCACCTACAAAAAGACAAACATAGTCAAATAAAGGTCAGTTAAAATGTATACTATATTAAGAATATGTGTACATATTGCATAGGGCCCTGACATCTAAAAAGTACAACTCTGTTCATTGTTTTGTTCATGTATTTGTTATGTTTTTTATGTGTACGCACACATAAACACACATACAGTATGAGATGAGATCAATGAGATAAGGTAAGAACAGGATAGAAACTGCTGTGGAACTAGTTACAATGCAATATGCCATGGAAATACAATGTTAGCACTTTTGTACAAATAAGTACAGTTGCACTTGTTTTTTCAAATGTGTTTATTCTGTAAAGGAATGAGTTAAATGTTTAAAATGACTGGTTAATAGTGCTATTATGAAGTGCAATGTCAGCACTATTTTTCCTGCAATTTCAAATGCACTTGTTTTAATAAATAAATACAGCGTTTTAAAAGCATACACAATCTGTGTAAATATATTAATATATATAATTAATATATTAATATATATAATATATATAATATATTAGTCTGTGGTTAAAAGGACTTGAAAGGACTCGAAACTCAAAATGCAGGACTTGGGACTTGACTTGAGACTTTCCAGTCTTGACTTTGGACTTGACTCGGGACTTGCCTGTCTTGACTCGGGACTTGACTCGAGACTTGAGGGCAAAGACTTGAGACTTACTTGTGACTTGCAAAGCAATGACTTGGTCCCACCTCTGTATACCGGCCCCCAGACACATTTTTTCTCAAAATTTGGCCCCCGAGTCAAAATAATTGCCCAGGCCTGCTGTAGGGGATCTCGGAGCAGCAGTGGGCCCCAAAAGCGAGGTGTCCAGGCCCACCGGTGGGTGGACACGCCCCGGCATCCGCCAACCACTGCCCCACTTATGGGTCAAATAGTCGTCATCCCCCCTTCCCCCTCACCCGCTGCCTTGTGGTACCTTTGGGAGAAGGAAAGGCTATGAGCGTAAACCCAGACAGAAAATCAGGAGTGGAGCCCCTGAGGCGGCTGGGTGTCCTTCACTCTCACGTTCCTCATCCACAAATCTTTCATCCTCGCTCAAATTAATGGGGTAATCGTCGCTTTCTCGGTCCAAATCGCTCTCGCTGCTGGTGTAAACAATGGGGAAATGTGAGGAGCCCTTCAACCTGCGACGTCACGCTACTTCCGGTACAGGCAAGGCTTTTTTTATCAGCGACCAAAAGTTGCAAACTTTATCGTCGATGTTCTCTATTAAATCCTTTCAGCAAAAATATGGCAATATCGCGAAATGATCAAGTATGACACAGAATGGATCTGCTATCCCCGTTTAAATAAACATTTTTTATTTCAGTAGGCCTTTAAAGAACTTTTTTAAATAGATTCAATCTTGCACGTGGAAAGTTTAAAGGCCTACTGAAACCCACTACTACCGACCACGCAGTCTGATAGTTTATATATCAATGATGAAATCTTAACATTGCAACACATGCCAATACGGCCGGGTTAACTTATAAAGTGCAATTTTAAAATTCCCGCCACACTTCCGGTTGAAAAACTCCTTTGGATATGATTTATGCGCGTGACGTCACAAAATCCACGGAAGTGGTTGGACCCCATCGGACCCGATACAAAAACCGCTTGTTTTCTTCGACAAAATTCCACAGTATTCTGGACATCGGTGTTGGTTAATCTTTTGCAATTTGTTTAATGAACAATGGAGGCTGCAAAGAAGAACGTTGTAGGTGGGATCGATCGGTGTCTTAGCGGCTAAGTACAATAATTACAGCAACACAACAAGGACTACTTACCCTGATAGCAGACGCCTAGCCGATGCTTGCCGCCAAACCCACGGATGAAGTCCGTCGTCGCGCCGTTGATCGCTGGAACGCAGGTGAGCACGGTTGTTGATGGGAAGATGAGGGCTGGCTGGCGTAGGTGGAGCGCTAATGTTTTTATCATAGTTCTGTGAGGTCCGGTTGCTAAGTTGCTAAATTAGCCTTAGCGTCGTTAGCAACAGCATTGTTAAGCCTTACCAGGCTGAGAATTTTTAACCGTGTAGTTACATGTACATGGTTTAATAGTATTGTTGATCTTCTGTCTATCCTTCCAGTCAGGGGTTTATTTATTTTGTTTCTATCTTCATTTGAGAACGATGCTATCACGTTAGCTCAGTAGCTAAGTGTGTCATCGATGTATTGTCGTGGAGATAAAAGTCACTTTAAATGTCCATTCCGCGTGCTCGACTCTCATTTTCAAGAGGATATAGTATCCGAGGTGGTTTAAAATACAAATCCGTGATCCACAATAGAAAAAGGAGAGAGTACATAGTTCTGTGAGGTCCGGTTGCTAAGTTGCTAAATTAGCCTTAGCGTCGTTAGCAACAGCATAGTTAAGCCTTACCAGGCTGAGAATTTTTAACCGTGTAGTTACATGTACATGGTTTAATAGTATTGTTGATCTTCTGTCTATCCTTCCAGTCAGGGGTTTATTTATTTTGTTTCTATCTTCATTTGAGAACGATGCTA
>NC_084731.1:49523181-49530681 GCF_033978785.1 Entelurus aequoreus | reverse complement strand
CATTGCAGGCTCTTTGGGGTGCAGAGTTGTGAGATGATGGAGACATAAACGACATATAACAACTTAATTAATTTGTAGTATGCTGCGCTCCTTCGGCAACCATTTCTATTAGAGTATATCTTCCTAAAGGACAATACTACTACGTTTTAGAGTAGTCAGTGTACAGCTTTTATAGCAGTATGGATTTACTAGTCACTGGAAAAGACTATCAGGCAGCACGGTGACACAGGGGTTAGTGTTTATGTGCCTCACAATAAGAAGGTTCTGCGTTCAATCCCCGGACTCGGGGTCTTTTCTGTGTGGAGTTTGCATGTTCTCCCCGTGATTGCGTGAGTTTCCTCCGGGTACTCCGGCTTCCTCCCACCTCCAAAAACATGCACCTGGGGATAGGTTGATTGGCAACACTAAATTGGCCCTGGTGTGTGAATGTGAGTGTGAATGTTGTCTATCTGTGTTGGCCCTGGCGACTTGTCCAGGGTGTACCCACGCCCCCACCCAAATGCAACTGAGATAGGCTCCAGCACCCCCCGTGACCCCGAAAGGGACAAGCGGTAGAACATGGATGGATGGATGGATGGATAGAAAAGACTAAACATACTATTGTCTAAATAGCGAGTAGCTACCAAAATAATTGAGCCTTGCAGCCACGGATCAGAGGCTGCATTAGTGCTGCCAGCACTAAGTGAGCTTAACACCGAGCAGTGATGTCGTCATAGAGGATGATTCCATTAACGTGTGCAGATCTCAGTGCCTCGAGGAATTTGCGATGTCACGACCACACCAATTAATGCAACTCAACTAACCCTGGCGAAGTATGAGCGGCCTTGCAACGTTGTTTAAGGCCTGCAACTTCCCTACACATTTTAGACTGAGTGTCATTTTTGCCACTCGAATTAGTCCTAGTGGCGCTCAAACGTGCATGTCAACCGTCCGATCAAAACTTATGTTTGTTTATTGTATAGACGAAGCAGAAACAGGAACATGTAACAATATATTTATTGTACCGCGTAACTCAAACCTACTTCCTGTTCTTGTTAATATTACTCAGCCCTTTGGGCAATGTACTATGTCAGGGGTGTCAAACGTACGTTTTTTTTCCGGCCCTCGTGATGAGTTTGCCAAGTATAAAAATGAGCTGCTTTTTTTTTTAACAAAAGAAATTGCTCTTCTAAATTTGTCCACTGGATGTCACAATAACAATTCTTCTAGGCAAGCAAACGGTTTATACCAGGGCCAAGCAAGAGGTACACAGTAAAGGGGGACTGTGGCTCCTCCTCCTCAACCCACATGAAACTTAAAACCTGCCGTTTTATGTCTTCTGCTTCGAACACATGGTCATTTGGCACCCTCGTTGCCCCAAAATGTCTCTGTCATACACAAAAAAAGTGAACTTAACCCTTTTGAAGAGTTTTCACCTCCGTTTCTTATGGTTTGTTGAGTTAGCACTGGATTGATACATGGACATGACAAAGGAGGCATTTGATACCTAGAAGAGTTTATATGTTGTTTTTTTTGTTCAATCCCAGAAAGACTGAGACTTAAAGTTTAATCCTGGCTTTGTAGATACACTGAGATGAAGTCTAAGCTCATTGTGTTTTTGAAGCTGCACAAATTTCCTTAGAATTTTCAACAAACTTGAAGTGTTTTGTCCAGAGGATTAGTTGTGATTTGTAAGTTTTCATAATGTGATTGTTCTATTTTGGGCCAAAGTAAGGCAAAGAAAACAACCTGGAGTTGTCTTTATTTTTAATTTATCATGCCATGATTTTACCATTACGGCCCACTTGGCAATAGATTTTCCTCCCCACGGACCCTGAGCTAAAATTAGTTTGACACCCCTGTACTATGTAAACATTTACTTTCTACATGTATTTAAATATGTATTCTACCTATATTTATCCAGGGTAAAGAAATTAAGAACATATTTTCATGTGAAACGCTGACCTAGAAAAGATACAGCATTTTAGAGATGTTGATGTGTGATGCTAATCTCTCATCGCCTCTCATTCACCAACAAAAATTAGCGCTATAGATTGTTCTCAACAGTTCACAAATTCTCTTAATGGGGGCAAATGTGTTGGAACATACAAACCCCGTTTCCATATGAGTTGGGAAATTGTGTTAGATGTAAATATAAACGGAATACAATGATTTGCAAATCATTTTCAACCCATATTCAGTTGAATATGCTACAAAGACAACATATTTGATGTTCAAACTGATAAACTTTGATTTTTTTGGGAAATAATCATTAACGTTAGAATTTGATGCCAGCAACACGTGACAAAGAAGTTGGGAAAGGTGGCAATAAATACTGATAAAGTTGAGGAATGCTCATCAAACACTTATTTGGAACATCCCACAAGTGAACAGGCAAATTGGGAACAGGTGGGTGCCATGATTGGGTATACAAGTAGATTCCATGAAATGCTCAGTCATTCACAAACAAGGATGGGGCGAGGGTCACCACTTTGTCAACAAATGCGTGAGCAAATTGTTGAACAGTTTAAGAAAAACCTTTCTCAACCAGCTATTGCAAGGAATTTAGGGATTTCACCATCTACGGTCCGTAATATCATCAAAGGGTTCAGAGAATCTGGAGAAATCACTGCACGTAAGCAGCTAAGCCTGTGACCTTCGATCCCTCAGGCTGTACTGCATCAACAAGCGACATCAGTGTGTAAAGGATATCACCACAAGGGCTCAGGAACACTTCAGAAACCCACTGTCAGTAACTACAGTTGGTCGCTACATCTGTAAGTACAAGTTAAAACTCTCCTATCCAAGGCGAAAACCGTTTATCAACAACACCCAGAAACGCTGTCGGCTTCGCTGGGCCTGAGCTCATCTAAGATGGACTGATACAAAGTGGAAAAGTGTTCTGTGCTCTGACGAGTCCACATTTCCAAATTGTTATTGGAAACTGTGGACATCGTGTCCTCCGGACCAAAGAGAAAAAGAACCATCCGGATTGTTATAGGCGCAAAGTGTAAAAGCCAGCATCTGTGATGGTATGGGGGTGTATTAGTGCCCAAGACATGGGTAACTTACACATCTGTGAAGGCACCATTAATGATGAAAGGTACATATAGGTTTTAGAGAGCAACATATGTTGCCATCCAAGCAACGTTACCATGGACGCCCCTGCTTATTTCAGCAAGACAATGCCAAGCCACGTGTTACATCAGCGTGGCTTCATAGTAAAAGAGTGCGGGTACTAGACTGGCCTGCCTGTAGTCCAGACCTGTCTCCCATTGAAAATGTGTGGCGCATTATGAAGCCTAAAATACCACAACAAAGACCCCCGGACTGTTGAACAACTTAAGCTGTACATCAAGCAAGAATGGGAAAGAATTCCACCTGAGAAGCTTAAAAAATGTGTCTCCTCAGTTCCCAAACGTTTACGGAGTGTTGTTAAAAGGAACGGCCATGTAACACAGTGGTGAACATGCCCTTTCCCAACTACTTTGGCACGTGTTGCAGCCATGAAATTCTAAGTTAATTATTATTTGCAAAAAAAAAAAAAGTTTATGAGTTTGAACATCAAATATCTTGTCTTTGTAGTGCATTCAATTTAATATGAGTTGAAAAGGATTTGCAAATCATTGTATTCCGTTTATATTTACATCTAACACAATTTCCCAACTCATATGGAAACGGGGTTTGTAAATGAATGATTAAGATGGACACTTTTCAAGTGTAAAACATACAAAGAGAATGTCTGCAACTTGTGGATGACAGAGCAGACAGCGGACAACAAGGAAGCCTTTGCTGGTGTTTTTTCTGCATTATTTTTATTATTATTATGTTTATTATTAATTATAATGACTTAAAACAGAATAATAATTTGACCACTAGATGAAGCAATTCCTGAAGGAATTGTGTGTGAATGCTCCAATGCTGAAGTTGAACTGAAATGCTGACAGAATGTAGTATGAATTGTTGGAATGTTGGAATGGTTTGAATGTTGAAGAGTTTGAATTTCCAGGAAAACCCAAATTTGGTTTGGAACTTGGGAAGGTTTTAGTTTGAATGTCCAGGATGAGTAGATTGTGTTGATGTTGGAATGGTTTGAATAGGTTGGAAAATGTAGAAATTGTGGTTCTTGGAAAAATGTCCAATTCATTTCAATAGGAACTTCCTGGACATTTTGGGAAAAGCAGGATTTTTTGTGAATGTTCTGAATGAGTTTAAATGTTTAGTGCTGGAATTTTTCAAATCGGTCGAGAAATGTTGAAATAGTAACATTTTTAATTGAGAAATGGTTATATGGAATTCCTGGAATTTCTGGAAAACCCAGAATTTTTCCAGTTCAAAAAACAACTTTGTTTTTTGTCCTGATTAAGATGATTTTTTTGATGGTGGAACGGTTGAAGTGGGTTGAAAAATGTGGAAGGCGTAGTCGACAGAAAAAAGGGTGAAAAATGGGTTTGAAAAAACGGGATTTCTGGGAAATACTGGTATTTTTTTTAACTTGAAAATGTTTTAGTTTGAATGTTCAGGATGAGTGAAATATGTTGAAGGTGGAATGGTTTGAATTAGTTTAAAAATGTGGAAATGGTGGAAGTTAGAAAAACGGGAAATTCATTTTGAATGGGAAAAATGTCCCGGAAAACCTGGAATTCTGGGAAATCTGGGAATTTTTGGAATTTGTCAAGGGAAGCCCGCGATTCCCGAATAGGCTGAACACACACACAGTGAGTTCTGAGTATGTGCTTTTACTGCCATCTAGTGTCGGCCTTTAAGTATGAACGAGTAAAACATCAATACAAAATTTATTTACCTATTTTTGTTGAAAACCTGTACAAGGAACACTTAAAACATTGATGAAAAATTTATAAAATCCAAAATTTATTAAAAATTGTATTTAAAAAAAGAAAAGCCATCGCTAGTTTGTATTCAACTTTCTGAAAAAAAGCTGCTGTGACAGAAGTTGGAAGGATCAGCTTCCTTCCATTTCTAAGATGATTAAGGGCAAAAAAGCAAAGGTGCTCACACTAAATATTCACACACATTATTATGAACTGTTTTTGTACATTTGTTGTACACTGACTACTCTAAAGTCAACCCAGGTTTTTTAGTATTGTCCCTTAAAACGATATACTTCAACCGGTCCCTTTTTCCAGATACTGTAGAACAGGAAACAGAGGACGTTTTTCAAAGTATAATAAGAAGTGGCACTTTGCGGCGGACGTTTTTTTCGAGCCTATTTTTCAAAACAAAAACGTCCACTGCAGAGGACGCTGCTTCTCTGCAGTATACGCCGTGATGGTTAAACATATCAATAGCTGGGTTGCATATGGCGTCATATCCGTTTTTCTTCTTGGTGGCTTAATTCACACGATGGTCAAGCAGCTTCAGCGTAGCATTAAAACAAATGAGTGAGTGAGTGTAGAGTTTGATCAGAAAATGCTGTATTGTTGTTCTGTTCTTGGGTGTTCCAATCGTTCAAATAGAGAGATAGGAAATAGTTTTCATAAAGTCCCGAAAGAAGTGGTTCATAAAGGTAATAAAGTCAGGGAAAAAAACGTAAGTGCGTAGAAGGAAATGCCTCTTAAAAATAACACTTTCATCATCTTGTGGAATACAATCGGACCATGATTGTGTCTGCAGCAATCACTTTGTAAAATGTTTGTTTGAACATTTGATTTGCTGGAGAAACTTTCTGTGATGCAATCAAGATTATTCTCTACTATATTTGTAGTGTTTGATAACAGAACTAAACGTAAATAAAGGACATTGCATTAGTTTGTTATTTTGTGGTTGCTATGCCATAACTATAACTACGAAGACCTGCTTGTGCAAATAAACTAACATGTTAGTTTTAGGAATAAATATTTTAATTGTTGGTTTCTTTCTCTATTTTCATAACATAAACTAAAAGCTTAAATTGTTGTTGTACAGGAAAGCCAATTAGTGCTTTACTCAACACGGATGACCACATTATAGCGTCTTTGGTGCTATTTGTTAGAATCAAGAAAATATCCTTAAAGGCCTACTGAAACCCACTACTACCGACCACGCAGTCTGATAGTTTGTATATCAATGATGAAATCTTAACATTATAACACATGCCAATACGGCCGGGTTAACTTATAAAGTGACATTTTAAATTTGCCGCTAAACTTCCGGTTCGAAACGCCTCTGAGGATGACGTATGTGCGTGACGTAGCCCGGGGAACACGGGTATGCCTTCCACATTGAAGCCAATACGAAAAAGCTCTGTTTTCATTTCATAATTCCACAGTATTCTGGACATCTGTGTTCGTGAATCTGTTGCAATTATGTTACTTCTATGGAGAAAGAAGCTGAGCAAGCAAAGAAGAAAGTTGTCGGTGCGAAACGGACGTATTTTTCGAACGAAGTCAGCAACAACAGTACGCAGCCGGCGCGTCTTTGTTTACATTCCCGAAAGATGCAGTCAAGATGGAAGAACTCGGATAACAGAGACTCTAACCAGGAGGACTTTTGACTTCGATACACAGACGCCTGTAGAGAACTGGGACAACACAGACTCTTACCAGGATTACTTTGATTTGGATGACAAAGACACAGACGTGCTACCGTGAGTATGCAGCTTTGGCTTCTAAACATTTGATCGCTTGACCGTATGTGCGCAACTTTTTTTTTGCGTATGTACGTAACTTTTTAAAAATATATAAGCTTTATGAACCTTGGGTTAGGTGAACGGTCTTTTGGGCTGAGTGATTGTGTGTGTTGATCAGGTGTTTGAATTGTATTGGCGTGTTCTATGGAGCTAGGAGCTGGCATAGGAGCTAGGAGTTAGCATAACAAAGACGTAGGTGTTTTTATGCAGGATTAATTTGTGTCATATTAAATATAAGCCTGGTTGTGTTGTGGCTAATAGAGTAAATATATGTCTTGTGTTTATTTACTGTTTTAGTCATTCCCAGCTGAATACCAGGTACCGTGAGTATGCAGCCTTGGCTGCTAAACATTTGATAGCTTGACCGCATGTGCGCGTCACGTACGTAACTTTTTAAAAATATATAAGCTTTATGAACATTGGGTTAGGTGAACTGTCTTTAGGGCTGAGTGATTGTGTGTGTTGATCAGGTGTTTGAATTGTATTGGCGTGTTCTATGGAGCTAGGAGCTAGCAGAGGAGCTAGGAGCTAGCATAACAAACACGTAGGTGTTTTTATGCAGGATTCATTTGTGGCATATTAAATATAAGCCTGGTTGTGTTGTGGCTAATAGAGCATATATATGTCTTGTGTTTATTTACTGTTGTAGTCATTCCCAGCTGAATATCAGGTCACCCCCGGCTCTCACAGCATCTTCCCTATCTGAATAGCTTCAACTCCCCACTAGTCCTTCACTTGCACTTTACTCATCCACAAATCTTTCATCCTCGCTCAAATTAATGGGGAAATTGTCGCTTTCTCGGTCCGAATCTCTCTCACTTCATGCGGCCATCATTGTAAACAATAGGGAACTTTGCGTATATGTTCAACTGACTACGTCACGCTACTTCCGG